>NC_140173.1:105163392-105375892 GCF_963971535.1 Notolepis coatsorum | reverse complement strand
ATGTGTCATTTAGTGTAGATTATTGCTACAGAGTATGTGACACTGCAAACCTTCAGAGAAGAAATTAGCTCAGACAACTATGTACTATGGCGCTGCACCGAAGGGCTGCCTTTCTGATCGCTCCTTCGAGACTGTGCTTTCTTTTGTTAATTTTCATAGTATTAAGAGTTTTATTTGCACCAACTGTTGGTGCATTATATGTGTATGACCGTCAGTCAATCATTGACATTGGATTAAGGAAAACTTACCGATTGGATTGCTCTCTAGATCGGATTGCTGAACAACAACAGTGGCCAGCGGAGATCCTTTGTTGTGGCCGTGGCCAAAGCCAGGAGAAGCCGCGACGACGAGGGAAGAGAGCCGGGGTCCGGAACAGACTGAGGTCCAAACGACACAGAACCACATTGCCCAGCATATTGTTGGCCAATGTGCAATCGATAGGAAATAAACTGGACGACATCAGAGCACGGATCCAATTCCAGAGGGACATTCGGGACTGTAATGTCCTCTGTTTCACAGAAACTTGGCTGTCTCCAGATGTCCCGAATCATGCAATAGAACCGGCAGACCACTTCTTTGTCCTCCGCAAGGACCGGACGACAGAGTCACTAAAGACGAAAGGAGGCGGTATTGCCTTCATGATAAACAAGGAGTGGTGCGATATAGGCAACGCAAAGGAATTGTCTAACCACTGCTCCCCAGACCTGGGGTTCATCACGATCAAATGTCGACCCTTCTTTCTTCCGAGAGAGTTAACGTCCATCATCCTCATCGGAGTGTACATCCCACCACACTCGAACACTGGGGCCGCACTTTCAAAACTGCACGACGAGGTAAACAAACAACAGATAGCTAGCGTTGACGCTGCCATTCTGGTTCTGGGCGATTTCAACAGCGCACGTCTTAAAAAGGTGTTGCCGAATTTCTATCAGCATGTGACCTGTCCCACCAGAGGCGAGAACATATTAGACCATGTATACTCGCAATTTAAGAATGGGTACAAGTCACAGGCTCTTAGCCCATTCGGTAAGTCCGATCACGCCGCCATTTTTCTTTTGCCAAAGTATAAACAAAGTCTCAAGCGAACGCCGGTGGTCTCGCGAGAGGTTAAGCGTTGGACCGTGACGTCAGAGGAGACACTCCAAGCTGCACTTGAATGCACAGACTGGAGGGTATTCCGTGATAACACAGCCAATATTAACGAATACACTGAAACGGTGCTTGACTTTGTCTGTACTCTGGTAGAAGAAACAATCCCCTCTACCACAATTAGAATCTACCCATATCAAAAGCCCTGGGTAGATAAATCCATCCGTGAGACTCTGAAAGTGCGCACATCAGCCTACAACTCCGGCCTGGTGACAGGCAACATGGAAGAACACAAGACGGCAAGATACAACGTCAGGAGAGCAGTAATAGAGGCAAAACGGCGTTACAGGGATAAAGTTGAACTTCAGTTTGAACAGGCTGACTCTAGAGGCATGTGGCAGGGCCTCAGAACAATGACAGATTACAAAGGCACCTCCCTCAAGCTGAACAGTGACATATCCTTAGCAAATGATCTCAACTCCTTCTATGCGAGGTTTGAGGCTGTGAATAACAACACCAGCCTACAAACCACGGCAATGGGGGGGGGGGGGGGTCTGCTGATGGAGACTCAGTGTTCAGGGTAACAGAGCATGAGGTGAGACGGATCTTTAAAAAAGTGAATATCAGGAAGGCAGCAGGACCGGACGGCATCCCCGGCCGCGTCCTAAAAGTCTGTGCCGACCAACTGGCCCCGGTATTCACTGACATCTTCAACCTGTCCTTGGAACAGGCTGTCATCCCCACCTGTCTGAAGAAGTCCACCATCATCCCTGTACCCAAAAAATCTACGCCCGCATGCCTCAACGACTACCGCCCTGTAGCCCTCACCTCCATAGCCATGAAGTGCTTTGAGAAGCTAGTGAAGGGCTACATCTGTTCCTCCCTCCCCATCAACCTGGACCCCCTGCAATTTGCATATCGCCCCAACAGGTCCACGGAGGACGCCATAGCCCATGTGCTGCACACAGCAGCATCACACCTGGACAAGAGGCAGGGGAACTATGTGAGAATGCTGTTCATCGACTACAGCTCAGCATTCAATACCATAGTCCCCTCCAAACTCATAACCAAGCTCAGGGACCTGGGCTTGAACTATGACCTCTGCCAGTGGGTCTTGGACTTCCTGACGGGCAGACCCCAGGTGGTAAGAGCAGGCAACTGCACCTCCTCATCCATCACGCTCAACATAGGGGCCCCCCAGGGCTGTGTTCTGAGCCCCCTCCTCTACTCCCTGTACACACATGACTGCGTGGCACAGCGGAACAACAACACAATCATCAAATTTGCTGATGACACAGTAGTGGTGGGCCTGATCTCTGCCAACGACGAGAGGGCCTACCTGGAAGAGGTAGAAAATCTGTCACAGTGGTGTCAGGAGAACTGCCTCTCCCTGAACGTCAGCAAAACAAAAGAGATGATTGTGGACTTCAGGAGGTCGGGGGTCAAGGACTACAGCCCCCTCAGCATCGACGGGGCACCGGTTGAGAGAGTGAACAGTTTCAAGTACCTCGGAGCCCACATATCCGAGGACTTGACATGGACCACACACATTGACAGTGTTGTGAAGAAGGCACGACAATGCCTCTACTTCCTCAGGCGCCTAAGGAAGTTCCAAGTCAGTCAGAAGATCCTTAGGAATTTCTACTCATGTACAATAGAGAGCATCCTGACTGGCAACATCACCTCCTGGTTTGGGAATAGCACTGCACAAGACCGTAGCAGACTACAAAGAGTGACACGTTCAGCCGAACGCACAATTGGAGGGGGGCTTCCCACCCTCCAGAACATTTACAACAAGCGGTGCAGGGGGAAGGCTAAGAGAATTATTAAGGACTCGAGCCACCCGAACAACTGCCTCTTTGAACTGCTGCGGTCAGGCAAGCGATACCGGAGTCTCAAGTCAAGTCAAGTCAAGTCAAGAGTTTTATTTGTCACGGCATACAGGTATACAATGAAATGCGGCTGGTCTTGCCCGCGACGATGTGCAATACAGTGGTACAACATATAATAGAATCCAATAAAAATACAGTGGTACAACATATAATAGAATCCAATAAAAAACAACAGTGCAATAAACAGGTAACATGGTGTGCCATCTCGGTATCTGTACATAGTATTTACAGAGCATATAGGACATGCTAGGTAGCTTTAGTAGTGCAATACACTGTTCCTGTTGTTTTACTAATTTAAAGTGGCCTTTCCTCTGGCCATAAGTGTGCGTGTGTGCGGCATGAGTGTTAAAGTGGCTGCTAGTGTGTGAGCGTGCTCAGCGTGCGTGTCTTGTGTGTGCTTGTGTGTGCTTGTGTGTGGATAGTTCAGTTTTCTGTGTCTCTCAATGTTCATTGTTCAAGGCTCTGATGGCCTGGGGGAAGAAGCTTAGCCTAAGCCTCTCCGTCCTAGTAGCTGGGGTTCGCAGGCGTCTGCCTGACCTCAGCAGCTGGAACAGGCTGTTATTGGGGTGGTGGGGGTCTTTCATTATCCTGCAGGCTCTGGATTTGCACCTCTTGTTGTATAGAGCCTGCAGGGGAGGTAGCGCAATACCCGTGGTACGCTCGGCTGAGCGCACCACTCTCTGTAGGGCCTTCTTGTCCTGTGCCGTGCCGTTCCCATACCAGGCAGTGATGTTTCCGGTCAAGATGCTCTCTACAGCTCCTGAGTAGAAGGACTGGAGTATCTTCCCCGATACTCTGAACTTCCTTAACTGTCTCAGGTGGTAGAGGCGCTGCTTCGCTTTCTTTACTACTGTGTCTATGTGTGTTGACCATGTCAGATCCTCTGAGATGTGGACCCCCAGGTACTTGAAGCTGCTCACCCTGTCCACGGTAGCCCCGTTAATCATCAGTGGTGTGTGTGTCTCCTGCTGTCCTCTCCTATAATCCACGATCAGCTCTTTGGTTTTACCAATGTTCAGGAGCAGGCTGTTGTCCTGGCACCAACGTTCCAGTACCTCAACCTCCTCCCGGTAGGCCTTCTCGTCGTTGTCCGAGATCAGCCCCACCACCACCGTGTCATCTGCGAACTTCACTATGGAGTTGGAGCTGAACTTGGCCACACAATCGTGTGTGTAGAGTGAGTACAGCAGGGGGCTTAGAACACAGCCCTGGGGGGACCCGATGCTCAGGGTGATGGTGTTGGAGGTCTGACCCCCCACCCTGACCGCCTGGGGTCTTTCACTCAGAAAGTCCAGTACCCAGGCGCTCAGGGCGGAGCTCAGACCTAGCTCGATCAGCTTGTCCACCAGTCTGGTGGGGACTATGGTGTTGAACGCTGAGCTGTAGTCAATGAACAACAGTCTCACATAAGGCGAGCACAGAAAGACTCAGAAGAAGCTTCTATCCCCAGGCCATCAGGCTGCTAAACGAACAATAAACACTATGCAACAACCATCAAATGCACACAGCACACACACCCACACGCACACACTCACTTAAACAAACAACACACTGCAGCACCCACTCTCCACACTTTAGATCACACAAACACACTTTATATTTATTGATAAAGGATTTGCACTACAACTCGTACACCCATGGCCGTAGCCAGCTATGAGGTCACCGAGGTCCGAACCTCGGTAACTATTTGTAACAACAAAAAAAAAAAAAAACTATTAAAAAAAAAAAAAAAAAAAAAAAATTATAGAAATATCACAATATAAATGTACACTCGGGAGTTGAAAATGTCCGGTAATGTCTGATGTTTGGCAAAGGTACTCCCCCCTGTATTGCTACAGCACTATTTGGTATCTTCTGCCCAGGCAGGGGATATGCAGGTGGCTTTGCTTTCAAAGCATGCGCGAGCAGAACAGTAGTGACTGACAAGCCTGCGCGTGGGCTGTTTGGTCAACGACTGGCCCACTATAGCCTGTCCCAGCGGCCCATTTGTACTGACTGACACTCGGCCGGCCCAATAATCACATCTCTATTGTCAACGACCGGCCCACTAGCCTGTCCCAGCGGCCCATTATGCTGGCCCGCCTCCCAAGCGGCCCAATCACATCGTTTAATAAGCCCCCCCCCCCCTCTCTCACCTGTTTCTCGTGAACAGATGCGGAAAAGAGAGAAATATGGAGAAACAGAAGAAGCGCCAGGGGGGGGCAGAAAAATTGCGGGCGAAAAAATTCAGAAAGCTAGAGGTGTAACACTTCCTCTGGTCCTGGTCCTGTGGGACCAGGACTCAGACATCCATATTCACAAGTACCTCCCATTAACAATAACACTCAATCAAGATTGCCACCCGGTGGGCTGATGCCGATCTGGCATCAGCTCACACACCAACTCATTGTTATTTATTGTCAGTTGTGTTTGTTGTGTTTATTGTCTGTTGTCTCCACTTTGTTAGTCTTGTGTTCCCCTGTCTGTGGTTTGTAATTATGTTTAGTCTGGTTGGTTATTTGTTATTGTTTTCCAGTGTACTCTGTGTTCTATTGTTTCTGTCTACCACACCTGTGTCTTGTTTGTAAATTACCCTCTGTGTCTTGTCAATTAGTCTGTGTATATAGTCCTGTCTGTCCTGCCCTGCTGGGCGCGATCATTGTTAAATGTTACCTGTGTGTTAGTTGTGTATGTACCTTGTCATTAAGTAAACTGTTCATCGTCACATTCTGTCTCCGGTCTCATCAATCTCCACTCTGTCATCTGGGTTCATCATGCCAAAGAAGCGTACCAAGCGTAACAAGAGGTGGATGCTGAAAAATGTAATAAAATTACAGACATGTTTGCTGCTTCAACATCATCAACCACAATAATAGTGCAACAGCCTCAGGTAGCCACTACCAGCCAGGCAGAGGCAGCAGGGCCGAGGAGGGACAGTGAGCTGGAGGAGGAAGTGGAACCTGAGGTAGTTTGTGTGTGCATCTCTGCCATGGCCATGGTGATGTCGATAATAATATGAATGATAACGTTATTTGGTCAGCACAGCGTTGGCTAAAATAAGCCCACGTTATACTCTCTGAGTGACCGTCACCTAAACTGATCAGCACTACTGATGAGACGCTGCCCCCTAGTGGCCGGCGGGTCAAACTACCCAAACAAACAAGCATACCATTGATTTAATTGCCATAAATCACATACAAATATCTAACTATTACTCCTCTGAGCATGAATATAAAACAAACAGGTGATCTATTAACTGTGTAAACCTTATGCAATATTCATCATTGATATTTGGATGCTTGAAATCTGTATGGACTGAGTAGTTAGTATTACCAAATGAAATAAGATGGAACAGCTCCATGCATTAATTGAATAAACAACTATTTGCTCATTACCAGTATGGTATTGTTTAAATTGTACAGCTTTTTGCACATCTTTGTCAGGGAATTCCAACAATTCTGGACCTGAATGTACCAGTTATTATAGATAATGCATTTTGAATTAATAGGTTGGGTTGTATAACTCATTTTGGTATGCATTTTGCCCATTCACCAAATTATAAATGCATAAGAGACCACAGGGCTTTGGTGCACTCTTTAGGCCACTCACCAATAAGTGCCCCCACGTCCTGTAAATGACTTTGTGAGTGACTGACCTTAAGTTGATCTCTAGATAATAAAGTTTGTATACAAAAAAATGGACCTCCCTAATTTCTAAACCCTGGCTGGGTGGTGTCCGACCGATTATAGTGGGCCGGTCTGGGCCAAAAAAAATAAATGGACCTCCCTAATTTCTAAACCCTGGCTACGGCCCTGCGTACACCTACTGTAAATTGTACCTAAATTGCACCTCATCCCATTTCTGCCTTGCACTATATAGTATTGTATATTAGTACACTGCATAGTATTGTATATTATATGGTAACTCAGTTACGTCTATTCTGCATCGAACATTGTACATATGTCTATACTGAACACTGTGACCTCATTTTTTTTACTTCTAATTTACATACTATACTATGTTATTTTATTTCATACTTATCCTGTCTTGCACAGTCTCTGGAGCGTAACAGTAGGAAGCATTTTGTATAAAAGTATTCTGTACTTCTGTATGACAACTATTAAAGAAACTTGAACTTGAAACTTGAACAAGGCAGATAACTGGGCTAAGGCCATGCATGAGGAAATTTATTATCTTAGAGAGAACGATACATTTAATTTGACCACCCTACCAGAAGGTAAACGGGAAGAGGGGGGTTGATGGGTCTATACAGTGAAAACCAGTGCAGATCAATCTGAAATCTACAAGGCTAGATATGTAGCCAAAGGATATAACCAAGTGAAAGGGATAGACTACAAGGAGACTTATTCTCCAACTGCTAATCTGACATCAATACGTGCCCTGATGCAGATAGCAGCACAGCAGGATCTTAGTTTACACCAGATGGATGTAAAGACAGTGTTTCTACATGCTCCTATTGATTACGACGTATATATTGAACAACCAGAAGTTTTTTTTTTTTCAAAACTTTGTTTATTGAAGTTTTTTCGTTGCAATATGAGATGAGCACAAGGTCAAATTGTATACATATATGCCAGACGTATTGCACATATCTACATAAGTAGTCAAAATATAGGTCTGTTGAATGTAGACAATATACATATTGCACAAAGCTACATATAATTAGTCAAAATATAGGTCTGTTGGATAAACAATATACCTATTGCACAAAGCTATGTATAAATAGACAAAATATAGGTCTGTTGAATGTAAATAATATACATATTGCACAAAGCTACGTATAAGTAGTCAAAGTATAGGTCTGTTGAATATATAGACTAAAGCGAGTACACCACAAAATAAATATAGATATTGTTTCGGACATACAGTCAATTAAACAGATATGTACACTCAGGACAAGGACTGTACAGCAGAAATAGAGGAATGGAACAAATTCTTTTTTTTAAGTGAGAAGGTAGACATCAGGTTACATTTGCACATGTAGATAGATCAATCGACTGTACAGTGCTAGGCTAGGAGTGAAAGTTATTTATGGGGGGGTCGATTGAACCTTGTTCCCCAACATAAGTAAAGAAACGACCCCATGTTTTATAAAATCTAGCTGTAGAACCCCTTATGACACACCTTATTTTCTCCATCTTAAGGAAGTGCAAAATATCCCTGAGCCACATAGAGTGAGATGGAGGAGTGGGTGACTTCCAATGCAGTAAAATGAGACGTCTAGCCAGGAGAGTAACAAATGCCACCAGGTCAGCTTTATATTGTGGCAGAGACACGGTAGTAGGGGAGATAGAGACACCAAAGCAAGCAGTTATGGCTGTCGGGCTGATTGGGATCTCAATACTATTTGAGATAGTTTCAAATATTTCAGACCAAAAGTTATGTAGGGAAGGGCAGGACCAAAACATGTGACTATGTGTAGCAGGCAGGGCCGCCTCAGGGGGTGTGCGAGCAGTGCGGTCGCACAGGGCCTCGCGGGAAGGGGGGCCTCGCACAAAAAAAAAGAAAAAAATGTATTTATTATTTTTTTAATTTTTTTTAATTTTTTTTTTTGCGAGGCCCTTTTTCATCACAGACCTAAAATCTAGTTTTGCTTATATGCTTATATATTTCACATTAGACACGTTCCTGGCTCTGAGGCTCTGCAGGCAGCAGAATTGGTTTCAATGAGGGGAGGGGTTACAGGTAAGGTAGCGTCTGTTGAGTTCATTGTGTGTGTCTGTGTGCGTGCCGGGGGGGGGGGGGGGGGGGGGGCGTGAACCGACTCATTGCCAGATGTGAACGATTCGACTCATGCTCACGGCAATGAATCGGCTCTTATGAACGAGTCGCTCATGACCGACCCATCACTAGCGTCTGACTATTTCGCGCGTGCAGCATTGGAGGTTATGCCAGCCAAGATGAAGAGGACATCGTTCGGCAGATGGACTGAAGATGAAAGTTGTTGCATGTTAGACAGTTCAGTCAGGCTAGCCATCCCGGCTAAAGACAGGGACAGCTAGTTAGCTTTAGCTACGTTATAATATTAAGTGTGGTTCAGTCGGGATATAGCCGTGATGATGTCGGCTAGTAGCTAGCTTAGCTAAAGGCGAACTAGCGTTAGCTAACCTAGAGACAGCGCGTGCAGCATTGTTATGCCAAGATGAAGAGGATGGTCGTTCGGCAGATGAACTTCGTCAACTCCACGCGGTTGTCTCCATCCTCTTGGACGTTTGGTGAGTTTTTAATGCACTCTATTCTATTCCCGCCGTGGATATCTCTCTCTCTCTCTCTCTCTCTGGAGCCAAACTGGCCGACTAGCTGTTGTAGTACTAGTAGCTAACGGTGTGTGGCCTGGTGTCAGCACCTGTATTGCTTTTCTCACGTTGTACAGTTTTTCAGTGGTAGCCGCATAGCTTGCTTCTGCATTAGCTAATGGTTAGCGATAGCCGGGTTGAGCTAACTGTTAGCCAGTTAGCTGTTTAGCTACGACGTTAGCTGCCGGCTGCGCACGGCTGGGAACGTTAGTTTGATGCTATCAGTTAGCCTAGAGTTAGCTGTTAGCTTGTGCTACGACCATTGACATTAGCCGTGAGAATAGCAGGGGGTTCTGGCACTCTGACTACGACATCATCTTTGACAGAAGATGTAGTCGGGCCTGCACCATGACAAGGTTCCGGCCATAGCTTCTTTTTGTCCCGCCAGCGAGAGGCCTTTCGTCAACGTGGAGACCTGTGTTGCAGCCTTTCGCCCTGCGTTCCTTGGTGCAGGTAAGATGTCATGACATTACCCCACTCTTCCTTCCTTCCCCTCCCGAATGTTTTGTTAATAACGATGTTTTTTTCCAGGCAAAACATATGTTACTTCACAACATTTGGAGATACGACATGTGCTGTGTGTGAATTGTCTTGGTCGTTTGTGTAGCTTGGGTAGCGTTGGGCCGTTGGCCAAAGCTGTGTGTGGCCTGGTGTCAGTACCTGGCTAGCCTATTTAGCTGATGTCGGCCATTGGCTCCTTGCTACTTTGTTTTCTCTGGTATAGACCCTTTTCTCTTTGGATTTAAGTGTTGATCTTTGTCCTTTTGGATCTATGTATATTCATGTTGCCTTTGTGAAGTTATCTTTTCCTTCTGTTTTGTTCTTCCATTAAAAGTTGAATATCCTTTAGGGGCTCATCTTTGCTTATCTCTCTCATACATGCTCTCTCTCTAACACACACACACATGACAAACACACATGCTCTCTCTCTCTCTCTCTCTCTCTTTCTAACACACACAGTCTGCCTATGGCGGCCTTTCTCGATGGCTAGGCTGTGCTCGCTGAGTCTGTACCTAGTCAAGGATCTTCAGTTACAGTGCTCAGGTATTCTGCCACTGTGTACTCTCTGTTTAGGGCCAAATAGCATTTCAATTTCTTTCCAATCTCTCTCTCTCTCTCTCTCTCTCTCTCTCTCTATCTCTCTCTCTCTCTCTCTCTCTCTCTCTCTCTCTCTCTCTCTCTCTCTGTACACTGTATATTGACTGTAGAATGGGAGCTCTCTCTCGCTCTCTCTCTTGCTATATGTTGACTGTATCATGCCCAGCCTCGGGCAGCGCTATTATTTAAGAATATGTTGACTGTATGAAAAAATTAAAAATTAAAAATTATATATATTTTTTTATTATAGGGGCACGGTGGCATCTGTCACAGGTGGGATCAATGTTGCCATAGATCTTGGCTAGCCTGACTTTAGTAAAGTGTGAACGGTGAACAATTTTACATTGGATCAGTCCGTGCCTGGCACAAATTAAAGGGAGTGGACCCGGTGTAGAATATCCTCCCACAGGTCTTCTGTGATGTCCTCACCCAGGTCCTCCTCCCATATCCTCCTGATCTTTTCTAATGAGGTAGGACGCAGTGAGGAAATCAAGCCATACAGGACAGATATACTACCCTTTGTGACCAGTGTAGGCTTTAGTAAAGTGTCAATAGGAGTGGCTTCTGGGAGTTTGGGGAACTGCGGACTTGCAAGTATCTGAAGAAATGTGACCTTGAAAGAGAAAACTTGTCAGACAGTTGGTCAAATGATGCAAAAATATTTTCTATATATAAATCACTGAACGTTCTAATACCAAGAGGGGGCCAGGAGAGAAAAGCTCTATCCATCACAGAGGGGGGAAACAGGGTTAGCTGTAATTGGAGCTAGTAAAGAAAAAGATTGTAAACCAAAATGTCGTCTGAACTGATTCCATATCCTGAGTGTTGATTTGACAATAATATTTTTAGAGTAGGGAGAGGTGGGAAAAAGTAGAGGTGCGTGAGCAAGAGCAGCCAGTGAGGCAGGGCTGGAAGAAGAGGATTCCAAAAGCAACCATACAGGGGATGAAGGTGTGTCTTCAAACCTTGCCCAATGTTGTAGTGCTCTAAAGTTGGCTGCCCAATAATATAATTAAAAATTGGGCAGAGCCATCCCTCCCAGAGGTTTTGGTCCTTGTAGGAGGGCTTTACTGAGCCTAGGGACTCTCCTATTCCAGATGAACTGTGACACCAAACTGTCAATTTTCTGGAAAAATGCTTGTGTGAGAAAGATGGGTAAACATTGAAGAAGGTATGAGAATTTTGGCAGGGAGTTCATTTTAACTGAGTTGACTCGTGCCGTTAAGGACAGGGGTAATAGCGACCATTGTTCAAAGTCTTTATGCAGTTTGCTTAACAAAGGGGAGAAGTTCAATTTAAATAAATCCTTAAATTTGTCTGTGAAATGAATGCCAAGATATGTGAAGCCAAGTGGGGAAATTTTTAAGGGCAAAGTATGTAAGGGGTAATTTCGACCTTCAGCATTCAGAGGGAATAGCTCACTTTTATCTAAGTTTAGTTTATATCCTGATATTTCACAGAATGAACTGAAAACGTCAAGGGCAGCTGGGATAGAGACAGAGAGATTCGATACATATAAAAGCAAGTCATCCGCATAAAGTGAAGTCTTCTGTTCGATGCCAAACCTATGAATACCAGTTATGTTAGGATTTGATCTGAGAGCAATGGCCAATGGTTCTATTGCGATATTAAATAATAATGGACTCAAATTGCAGCCTTGCCGAGTAGAGCGAAAGAGATGGAAATATTCAGAATGTGTGTTGTTGGTTCTGACTGAGGCTATAGGGGAGGTATAAAGCAGTTTCACCCAGGTGATAAATGTTTTACCCAAGCCAAATCTCTCCATGGTGTAGAATAGGTAGCTCCACTCCACCCGGTCAAAAGCCTTCTCGGCATCTAGTGAGATCACAGCTTCTGATATTGAGGAAGAAGAGGGATTATATATGACATTAAGAAGCCGTCTACTCTAGTGTTAAAAGAAGAGTACGTTTTTTTTTGGGGAAATAATAGAGGGTAGTACCGATTCTAAACGCATAGATAGTAGTTTGGAAAGAAGCTTTAAATCCACGGATAGCAAACTTATAGGACGGTGGCTCCCACATAGGAGAGGGTCTCTGTTCTTCTTCAAGATTAAGGAAATTGTGGCCTGAGTAAGTGTATGGGGCAATTTAAAAGAGCAGAAGGATTCATTGTACATATCAATAAGAAGTGGCGCCAATTTGCCTAAAAAACTTCCTATAGAATTCGATTGGGTAACCATCGGGGCCTGGTCATTTACCTGCCTGCATGTTGTGAGCAGCCTCTTCAATCTCCTCTATTGTGATATGCTCATCCAGTTTCACCGCTGAGTCAAAGTCAACTTTAGGAATATCAAGAGAGTCAAAAAAGTTGCTAAAGGCAGACGGGTCAGTGGGTTGTTCTGCAGCATAGAGAGATGAGTAGAAGTTTTTAAATTGTTCATACATTTCTTTGGGATCTGTATAGTTCTACCTGTTGGAGTTTGGATTTGTGGTATTTGATGCGAAGCTGATGCCTGTCTTAATTGATGAGCTAATAGTTTATTCGCCTTATCTCCGTGTTCATAGTAATTGTATCTGGATTTGAATAGTAATTTTTCGGTATGGGTGGTAGTCAGAGTATCGAATTCTGCTTGTAACAATAGGCGTTCCTTATATAAATCAGGTGATGGAGCGATAGAGTAAACGTTGTCAATCTGAGTGATCTGTTTGGTTAAATTATCTAATTTCTTCCTTCTGGCTCTAGTCTCATAAGTGCAGTAAGAAATAATTTCCCCCCTTAAGTATGCCTTCAGTGTCTCCCATAGTAAGGAAGCTGATATCCCAAGCGTCTTATTGATATCCAAAAAAAAATCGATCTGCTTGGAAATAAAAGTAACAAAATCTTCGTTCGATAACAAACTAGTATTCAGTCGCCAGGGTGGTCGGGTGTTATCACATCCCCTAATGTGCAGTTCCATTAGAACTGGAGAGTGGTCCGATATGACAATAGTATCACATGAGCAAGATAGTACTGATGAGATGAGCCGATTGTCGATCAAGAAATAATCAATACGAGTGAAGGTGTGATGAACATGAGAGAAGAATGAGTATGCTCTGCTAGATGGGTTGTGAAAACGCCAAGGATCTGAAAGTAAAAACTCTTCCATAAAAGATTGAATGGTTTTAGCAGAGCTTGAAAGTACTGCATTTCTGGTAGATGAGCGATTCAATGATGGATTAAGCCAACAATTGAAGTCCCCTCCTAATATTAGATAATGTGTGGAGAGGTCAGGTATCGAAGAGAACACAGATCTAAAAAATTAGCTATTATCCCAGTTAGGGCCGTAGATATTAAGCATAATCACTGGGGTGCCACAGAGCTTTCCAGTTACCAGCACAAATCTACCATTTGGGTCAGAGAGAACATCTGAGCAAATAAAATTTATTGATTTGTGAATTAAAATGGCCACACCTCTAGCTCTGCTCTGAAATGATGAGTGGTACACTTGTCCATCCCATCGTTTATGTAGTCTGGTATAATCAGATAGCTTGAAGTGAGTTTCCTGAAGGAAAGCTATATGAACCCCCAAATTCTGAAGATGCCCCAGTACTTTACTACGTTTGATTGGCTGATTTAAGCCCTTACAATTCCAACTAGTACATTTGACCACTCCTCCAATCTGCTGTGAGGTTTTAGGTTGAGTCATAGACTGGTGTTGAGTGTACAATGAGTAACATCGAAAAGTATGTCCTAATAGTATATTTAATGTGCAGTGGCCAAGTCATAGAAAAAACAACAGCAGTATAAACATCGCACAAAAATAACTGTAAATGTAAACAAACCCTTCCCTCCCTCCTCCCCCTCCCTCCCATGCTGATGCGTCTCCTCAAATTGGACGCACGCATAACCCACTATTACTACTCTTAACACCCCCTAAGAGAAACGAGAAAGGGAGATAAACACCACCCATTCCGTGGTTAAGTGACAAATGTTAATATTGTGAGATATCGTAGTCCCAAAATGAAATAGTCTGTATATGCTCATATGGACATGAATTATGAACTTGCCGTTCAGCTGATGGTTACAGTCTGGGGAACCGCTTTTCTGAGTTTAGTGTTTATGAAAGTCGAGGCGGCGGCCGGGTCTTCAAACGTGTGCGTTGTACCACTCGGCAGAGTGATTTTCAGAACCGCAGGAAACATCAGCCCAAACTTGATACCAGGACAGGCATGGAGTTCACGTTTCACGCAGCCCTCTTCTTGGAAACAGCGACGGTGTAATCAGGGAAAATAGAGAGTCTTTTGCCTTGGAAGAGTAGAGGGGTATCACAGGAGGTCGCGCTGGCCCAACGTAGGATTTCGTTTCGGAGATGAAAGAAGTGGACCCTGATGATGAGCGGACGAGGCGTCTCTCCCTCTTTGGGTTTAGCCCGCAAAGTGCGATGGGCTCTGTCGAGTAGGGGCTCATCATCCAGGCCCAGTAGGTTCTTGAGTAAGCGGCAGATGAATTCCGTTGGGCGCGGACCCTCCGAGCCCTCAGGTATCCCCACGAGTCGAAGGTTGTTCCTCCTCGATCTCCCCTCTAGGTCCTCACATTTGTCTGTTAATAATTTCACCTGTGACGTGAGCTCCTTAACAGTGGAGTCAAGCGAGGAGAGCTGGTCACTGTGATCGCTCGTCGCACGTTCCAACTCGCAGATGGTTTGCCCGTGTTCATTTATTTTCAGCAGCAATGGTTCGGTAATATTCACCAGCTCTGTGCACACTGCATGGATTTCAGCTCTCAAGTTAGTTTCAATTCTGCCACAAATATCTTCCTTCAGCGAGTTCAGCATTGATTGTAAGGCCCCTAGATCAGAGGCGCTGCCGCTGTCCATGTTAGCAGCTGGCGCGTGCGGTGGGGGTGGCCCGGGTGGCTGATCAAAGATTGTTTGTTGTCCTGCACGTGTCGTCCTTAATTTGGGTTTAACAGGACCCATGGACGATTTAAAGTGTAGAAAAGTCTGCCTGACTGATAAATGAACATATGTTGTCCAGTGTCCAAAGTCCCAAAAAAAAACGTTGTTAAAGGACTATTTATAATTGAAGTTTGTCACAAAACGGTGGAGCGGCGAAAAGCACGTCTTACATGCTCGGTGTCCTGGAAATCTAAGAAGAAGTATTCAGAGTTGTGACGGTGAGAGGTCGAACAACCAGAAGGGTTTGAGCCATCGGCGTATTTAGACCACTATCACTGGGGCATGTGCCCCAGTGTTGATCAGCTGTGCCCCAGTGATCAAAAATAATAATAATAATAATAATAATAATAATAATAATAATAATAATAATAATAATAATAATAATAATAATAATAATAATAATAATAATAATAATAATAATAATAATAATAATAATAATAATAATAATAATAATAATAATAATAATAATAATAATAATAATAATTATTATTATTATTATTATTTTTACTTCGCTTTGAAATATTATAGTGAAATATTTTGCACTGTTGTCGCATTTATCTTGTTGAAATCCTCCAACAGGCTCTTTTTTGTAAGTTGACTGGTTTGCACACCCCTATGACAGCTAATACATGGTACATCCCAGCAGTCAGCTGGCCTCGCGCAGTTCACAGGTAATTTTGCGGGAATGCGGAAGTGGAAGTGCGTGCAGACCAGATGGATGTGATGTTGTGAACCGGGCTGGGAGCGAACAAACTTTCTTCGGGAGCTTCTGTGAATATAGCGGGGTCGGTGTAGAAGTCCTAGTTGTTTGATGACAGAGATGCATGTTGGAATTGTGCAGTTGTTCAGTTTATGCAGTTGCGGGGCGAGATATTGTAGCATGTCAACACAGCCGTGGTGCTGGATGGACGGGAGTATCCGGGTGATGTCTCGCTGACGGCGGGAGCTTGAGCAGGTGTTGGAGGAGATGTTGGAGGAGATGGAAGCAGGTAGGTACACAACCACCAGTTCAATGGAGTCCGACTTGGTAGCTCAAAAAAAGAGAACCACAACTGTAAACAGCATGCATAAAAGCTCAATAGTATAATACTACAGTTAGTTTCAAGTAAACATGATAAATATGAAGCAAAAAAGGTTCACTGTGTACCTTCACTGTCTGCCCCACCTTGTTTCATTCATACTGTTTTACATTTTTTATCACACAAAACAAATAGCACTTGTATTTATAAATGTGATCTAGCTGAGATAAATGGCTAATATTAACCATGCTGTTTATGCTGTCTATATTGGTTGTAATTGAGATAACAGTTAACATATTATGTTAAGTATTAAGTATTTTTACATAAATGGTTATGGCTTTATTGTTTTAAAATCCCAATAATGTTGTGGGTTCACCAGACACACACATATTGGGTGAGTAACCAAAACGCGTACACCACACAAGTATGAATATTACTTGTATGACATGTATCAGCATGTACACATCAAATTTAAATTAATCAAGAACTGGCAAAAAATGTAATAGTTACAAAATCCGCCCATTTTCTCCCAAAAACCGTCCAAATCTTTTTTCCCCTGAGTGCCCCCCTGTGCTTGGTCTAGATACGCCCCCCTGGTTTGAGCTAAAACCAGACACAGGGGAAAAGTTAGTCTGCAAACTAAACAAGTCACTATATGGGTTGAAACAATCTGGCAGGAACTGGAACAGGATGCTGAGTGATTACTTGTGTTAAAAGGATTTTGTTCAAAATCCTGCAGACCACTGTGTATACAGCAAACAAACAGGAAAAGAAAGGGCAATAATCCTTATTTGGGTTGATGATTTGATAATTGCTGTGAACAATGATGATCTGTTGAATGATGTGAAGAAAACTGAAACATTTCCTAGGCATTGATTTTGACCAGGATGACAGTAAAGATGAGCCAGATATCTTTCTAAGGTACTAGACAGATTTGGTATGTCAGATTGTAAGCCAAGGTCCACCCCATGTGAACAGAAATTAGACAACAACAGTGATGCTGACCCTATGGATCCCAAAAGATACTGTGAGGTTGTAGGGAGTCTAATTTACTTAATGACCTGTACCAGGCCTGATTTGAGCTGGGTTGTGTGAAAGTTATCACAGCATTTGTCAGAACCAAATGGACAACACTGGGTAACAGCTAAACATGTGATGAGGTATTTGAAGGCCACAGTAGATCACAAGCTATGCTACAGGAAGAGTGAGACAGATCTCAAACTTGTGGGTAATGTAAGATCGACTAGAGCCTTCTTGATCGTAATATTTACTCAATTGCGTTGTGTTCTATTGGCTCTAAGTCATATTACCAAAAACTGTGTAGCACGACGGAGGAAAAGGAATCAATGAGAGTGTTTCTATTTCGTAGATCTGGTTTATTCAAAGTCCAAAAAGTATACCAAAATGTTCTGGTTCAATCAATGAAGTTGTCTGAACACAAGTTAGAAGGTACTATGCCACGATCACTTGTGTCCAGTCTAATAAAAGTAGTTAAGAGTAACAATCTTCAATGTAGCTTTGGTTGTTGAGTCTCGTTGCCAGGGAGACAAAGGAATTCTATTCTCGTTCTCAGCGTCTCAAACAGGTCCTCCTCCGTTCGGCTGTGCATAACAGATTTCAAGAGCTTCTTTTCGTCTCCTCCTGTGCAGACTGTTTTAACGGCTAAATCCCGCCCCTGAGCGAACATCGAACTGGTTCGTCAGGGTGCGGATCTCTAAGTCCTGATTGGCTAAAGCTCACAGCGGCCATTTTGGATTAAGGTCTGCCATTTTGAATCTTTAAAGAGGCAGGTCACTCCTTATTTTTGTGAAATAGTTACCGTTCTGGAGTTTAGCATTTAAATATACAGTATTTGATTTTACTATCTTAATAATTAGAGATTCGTTATTACTTGGCTTAGACAGTTAATTCAAGTCTTTTCCTGAATTCTGTGGCTTTCTAAATACCTAATTTAGACCTATAGTTGGTTTTAAGAAAAACTGTTACATTATATATATTCTATAATATTATCTTTGAAGTTAGTTTAGTCTTCTAAGTAAGTTACACATGTTTTGCCAAATTAATCTTCTATTTTAAACTATATTACTTTCTTAATTAAACTTAACAATGGTTAATAATTGTCTGGTTTAGTCTTAGATTAATCAATACACTATTTCATAACTATTGAGGCTATTTTCCATACAATTACTATTTGTTTTGGTTGCTGTTTTTCACAACTTTAGACAAATTGTTCCTGTGTTTAAATGTAAACAGGGCTATTTAAGAGCCTTCCTGTCTCCTACCAGGTGAGACCAGATGGCTAGATCCCCCAAATAGCTGAGGGGGGGTTCTTCTCAACAGCTCTATCTTTTACAACGGACT
Source organism: Notolepis coatsorum (assembly GCF_963971535.1). NCBI lineage: Eukaryota > Metazoa > Chordata > Actinopteri > Aulopiformes > Paralepididae > Notolepis > Notolepis coatsorum. The sequence continues at coordinate 105,357,240 of NC_140173.1, read as the reverse complement.
GTTGAGTAACATATCTTACCCCCTATTGTTCTACTCAGCTCGGTCAACAAACCCCTCTATTGAAATGCTAACTTTAGCCATCTAGTGGCCCAGTTTTTATTGTTTACTGGTCCCAAGGGTGGGGGAGAGGAGAAAACCTATTTACTTTAAGACTGTATGCTAATATTAAGCACTCAGGCCTGTCGTAACCCATCCCTTTTGACAGGGTAGACCCTTCAGTATGTCTTCCAAATTTTGCCTGACCTTTTTTTGGTCCCAATATAGTATTGGTTTTGCTTACTTTATAGAATCTAATTGGTGTCTTATCTTTAGCTTTGCCAATTATATTTACTTCTAGAAGAAATGTATCTTAATAATCTCTTTGGGGGAAAAGCAGAACACTTATATATAAATAACAGAGTGAATCTATTGAATAACAGCAGAATTGGGCCAGAAATGTATTGAAATATATCAGAGTATTTACTGAATTTAACTGTTATCTCCTATTACCAAACTTACACACAGCTTTTGGGACCAGTCGCTTAGAGATTTCTGGGAATTAAAACATGGTTCTGAGTCAGAATATACCACATGGGGTATAGTGATTCGGACTGGGCATCCGATTTAAGTGACAGACGAAGCACGACACGGTTATTGCTTCAGTCTAACAGATGATGGCCCACTGATTTCTTGGAAATCAAAGAAACAAACTACAGTAGCCTTGTCAACCTGTGAGGCAGAATAAGTGGCGCTGGCTGTGATCATGCAAGAGAGTTTATACCTGATACAGTTAATGAATGGGATGGAGAACAATGGTCAATATGCACCAGTGAAAATATTTGAAGATAATCAAGGTGCAATTGCTTTATCAAAAGATCCAGTGTGCCGCCAAAGGTCCAAACATATTGATATTAGATATAATTTAGTTCGTTCAGGAGTAAATTATGGTAAAGTCATACTTGAGTACTGTCCTACAGAAGTGGATGTTATGACGAAACCGATGACCAAGTTCAAGATGGAGATTCATGCCATTCATGTTGGGTGTGTGATCCATAAAAGTGTCTGTCAAAGTACCTTGTTCCTTACGGTATTGTACAGTCTGAGATCAAGTGGGGGTGTTGAGTGTTGATCAATTTGCATACTCATGCTGTGATGTCATACGCATGTTTACGTATGTTACATTCACATTTCATATAAATGTAAGAGCGCCAAATAAATCTTAATTTTTGCGGCATGTGAACCGATGCAAGCTGTCATGTGTGTTTATTACCAAAAACAACTAACCTACTAGCTAGCAAGCATGGCTGCACCACCGCCAGTGTCCAACCTCACATGGGGAAAAATAAAGCATTACAAAAACATCTCCTATGTTGAATCAAAACAAATCCAAATTAATTTCTCTCTCTCCCCCTCTCACACATTATTATTTTCAATTCTCTGGGCATATTGAGGGATATTAACGCATGTGACAGCCCTAATTATAAGATGATAAGATAAGATAAGATGGATCTTTATTCATCCCTGTGGGGGAATTTTGGTGTCAAAGCAACAACAGGAGAGCGAGAGGAGGGGTACAGGCAGGATATTAAGAATAAAATATGCATGTACAGCCCACCCTGGTATAATATAGAGAGTCTATCCTCAACCCAATGTACAAATATGGATAATGTATAGCTACAAGGTCATTGTAGCAAAATAATTGACCGACACAGAGTTTAGAATACCGAGGCGCCTCGCCGAGGTGTTCTTTAAACGTAGTGAAGGTCAATTATTTTGCGACAATGACCGAGTATAGCTATACATTATCCCGCTTATTACATGGCTAACTTACTAACATATACTTAATTTTACACCATCGACAAGATGAGATCAAATGCAGACGCAGTTCTGTTCTGTCGCTCCGCCCTGTCATCGCCGGCAGCTTCCCCGGCAGCCGGCAGTGTCTGATTGCACTGATGTCAGTGGGCTTGATTGCGAACAGCTGCGCACAGCGGTCATTATTGCTCGGCAGAGGTCCGTTATCGAGTAATAACGGACCTCTGATGAGCGCTGTTGACCAATCACAATCAAGCATTTCGGCGAATGTTAAAACACCATGTAATAAATATAGGTAACATAAGTCTACCCAGTACAAATATACAATAATCCATGTCTTAGTCTACCCTGGTATACATAAACAGATTAAATAGATGATTTTATAGTATGTCTGCACTGTATGTGCTCATTTCATCATTCATGTCTTTTATATTCTACTAAAACTGAATCAAACCATAAACAAAGTGGCCAGTTGGGATGTTGGGAAATAACTAGAAAGAAGTTATGGGGTGGGTGGGGGACACTGTACACTGTACATTGGAATATTGACAAAGCCATACTTGGTCATTTACTGTACATTGGAGGGGGTTGGGTTAGGACATTTGCAGGGGCCAGTTTCGAATTGCAGTCTCACGTAGGTGTTCTTTGAGAGTGTTTTTGTGGGTAGTGATTCACATTCCTTTACAGCTTTGGGTAGGGCGTTCCACATTGATGTGGCATAATTACGAAACGTGTTTAGTCCCTTGTTTGAGCCGAATCTGGGTTTAACATGATTTGTGGAGCTCCCTCTGGTGTTGTGATCGTGGTATTCACTGACCTTTGGGAAGTATTTTGACATGTACATGGGTACCTTGGTTGTGTAGTGTATCTTGTAGACCAGGCCCATTGCAAGTTGCTGTACTCTGTTGTCTAATCTAAGCCATCCTAGTTTGTCAAAGTGGGCAGGAGTGAGGTGGGTTCTAGGAGTCAGGTCAAGCAGTAGTCTGACCAGTTTGTTTTGAGATGTTTGTAATTAGTTTTTAGTGCCTTTGAGGTGCTTTGGTATCATGAGGTGCAAGCATAGTCGTAGTACCCTTGAACAAGTGCTCCTGCCAGAGTCTTCAGGGTATTCTTGTTTACCAGAGAGGAGATCCGGTACAAGAATCGAGTTTGTTGGTTGACTTTTTACATTACATTGGATGCCATTTTGTCACAGGAAAGATTAGCCTCTAAGATGGAACCCAGGTAGGTAATTTCATCTTTCCTTGTGACAATATATTGTCACCCACTGTAACTGAGAAGCCGTCGGTCTTGCTGAGTTAGTTATTTGAACCGAAGAGAATGAACTCTGTTTTGCCCATGTGTAATGATAGTTTGTTATCGGCGAGCCATATGCAGATTTTGCCTAGTTCCGAGCTGAGGGTTTTTTCAACCTGTAACTTGTTCTTGTCAGAGACCAGCAGGGCTGAGTCGTCCGCAAACAGGAACAAGTTGCAGTCACAAGCTGACGACATGTAATTTGCATAAATTAGGAACATACTAGCGGTCCTAGTATGCTTCCTTGTGGAACACCACAGCTCACTGGGAGGGGGGGGGGGAAGGGTACCGTTTACCTCCACCATCTCTTATCTCCCCTCCAGGTAGGATTGTATCCAGCTCACTGATAGACTATCAAAACCAATTGCTTTTAGCTTGTCAATCAGAATGGTGTGATTGACAGTGTCGAAGGCCTTTTGTAGGTCCAGCATGACCATGCCGCAGTATTTGCCCGCGTCCACCTCTTGTTTGATGTGGTCGTTCAAATAGAGAAGACATGTGTCAGTGGAGTGGGATGTTCTGAAGCCAGATTGGAATTCGTAGATTCGATTTTTTTCCACAAGGTACTTTTCGACCTGTTCGTAGACTATTTTCTCCATGACTTTCGAGATGGAGGTAAGAATAGAAACAGGGCGGTAGTTGCCTGGGTCTAATTTGCTGCCCTTTTTGTGTAGAGGGGTCACTCTCGCAATTTTGAAGTCCTTGGGGACGTGCCCCTGTTTTATAGAGAGGTTTATTATGTGTGTGATGACTGGGGTGATGGCGGCTGCTGCGTCTCTGAGGAATTTGGAGGGGATGTTGTCATGGCCAGTGGCCTTGTTAGGTTGGAGGGCGCTCAATTTTTTGAGTACCTCATCGGTTGTTACCATTTCAAGTTTGAAGTCGTCTTTGTGGACCCCTAGGTTTTTGTAGTATGCTACTATGTGTTCTACCCCATAATGCCCTGAGTGGGAGGGTAGTTTGTTTACCAGTGTTGTGGCTATGTTTGTGAAGAAGATGTTTAAGTAATTGGCTACATCCAGCTTGTCTGTGATGAGCGTGTTGTCCGTCTTTATGTTTATGTTTGAGAATCTGGTTTTAAGTTTTTTACTGCAGGGGCGGGAGCTTGATGCTGGTAGCGTATCGCACTAACTTGAGAGGCGAGAGATAGTAATTTGATTCTGCAAATCAATTTCTCATTCTTCGCTTGATGTAATTAATACACATGTCCAATTATAACGGAATTCGTTAGCTCATAAAAATGTGATTATAATAGACTGCTGTTTAAAACTCTGACCGGAATTTCTTGAATATGTCCGGTGATAGAAATATTGCAGGACACCCAGACCGGCACGAATATGTTCTAACGGAAACGCTGCTGTAGAACTGATCAACTTTTAACTACTGAACCCTGCACAGACTCTGATGCACCTTTCACAAGGACTCACATATCATCTACTCATTTATTCAATATCCAGATTTATATTTATTGATAATATTTAATAACTTTATTTGTATAGCACCTTTCATACAGGGGATTGCAGTTCAAAGTGCTTTACATCAGTAAGAAATAAGACATACAATCTGCGTAAAAAAAAGCAGCAAGAGCAAAGCATAAAGTGGGATAAAATAATGCAGATATATTAATCAAATCATATCAGAACCTCATGTTCCAATAGGCTTCTTGAATAGTGGGGCGTAAAGATAAAAGTCAAAATATATAAAATAATAGCAAGGGTAAAAGGAGCAGACATATAAAATCACAGTTTTTCACATTAGGTTTCAGATTCACACACACGCACGCACACACACACAGTGTTTGGCTGGAGATACTGCTGCTACTGGACTGTCTGTAACGGCCTTGATGTCTGGGAGACACAAAGACACTCCGTAATTCATTGCTAGTCACTGACACACACACACACACACACACACACACACACACACACACACACACACACACACACACACACACACACACACACACACACACACACACACACACACACACACACACACACATATGTGTGCATACAGTACATGCAAACAAAGATTACATTTTTCCAGATACACAAACACACACACACACACACACACACACACACACACACACACACACACACACACACACACACACACACACACACACACACACACACACACACACAGATGTGTGCATGCAGTACATGCAAACAAAGATAACTTTTTTCCAGATACACACACACACACACACACACACACACACACACACACACACACACACACACACACACACACACACACACACACACACACACACACACACAGATGTGTGCATGCAGTACATGCAAACAAAGATAACTTTTTTCCAGATACACACACACACACACACACACACACACACACACACACACACACACACACACACACACACACACACACACACACACACACACACACACACACACACACACACACACACACACACACACACACACACACACACACACACACACACACACTCATCTGAGAGGCTCTTCATCACAAAATCCTGCATAGCAAAAAAAAAAGTAAGAGCAGCTCAGGGTGCCAAGGAACAGAGTTGGTACTCAGCTTTATTTTAGCTGCACTGCAGCTACTGGAGTACAGGCCACTTGTGAAGAACAATACAGCTGAGCCCACTCTCCACAAGGTGAGATCTGTTATAAAGGAAGCAGCAGTCTGCAGCTGGAGGGACAGTAGTAGACTATGTCACTGCAGCTGTCGCAGGAACACTTTGAAATCAGGCTTTTCAGAAAGAAACAGGGTAAAAGAGGGTAACACTTTTATTTAGAGGGACAATAGGGAGGTGTAGTGGTTATGTCATTGCCGTTTTTCGTTTTCCACCCTCTGTCCAACACCATGGCCGGAATCCACAGAGGCGTTGCACGCTTTTTCCGAAGCAAAGCCGGCGCATCTCGCTCTCAAATTAATGAAATTAGGTTGCTCATGCGTAAACATAGGCTTTGCGTCCGTGCAATTGCCGTATATTTAAATGAGGTAACATGGGCGGAAAATCTCCCCTTTCTATGTAAATGAGCCTCTAAACAGGTGATCATGGCAGCAGTAATTGTAGCAGAGAGGCATGACCGTGAAAGATATTATCGAATATCTCGAAGGACAATATCAAATCAAGCGCATGCAATCGTACTCATTATTTAAATATCGTTATATAACGTTGTGGGCCTTGGGGTTATGCTCGTATATAAACAGAATCTAACTTGTTCGAGAAATATAAAGCCGAGTGCCATAGCCTTCGCAACGTGTGATTTAGAAATAAGGCTAGCACTGACATTTCAAATGATTGGTTCTGAGATGATAATCAATACAGTAAACATTTATTTCTGATATAGGTGCTGATCAGCAGTAATGCAATGTCATGATGATTATTATTCTGAAGTTATTATTATTATTATTAAATTAAAAATGAATTAATAATGAATTAATAAGAACTCCTCTCCTTCACCTAATTATGAAATCAGATATAGGCCAGGGCCCTCATTTATCAAGTTTTCTTGGAAAATGTTCTATTTCCACACGTAAGCACAGAATTTAGAATGTGTGCACGCACAAAAAAAACGGGATTTATCACACGTGCGTACACAGGTCCTACGCACACCTGTCATGATAAATATCACCTTGCTCCTACGCTGAGGCTCGTGCACACTTTCACGTATTTGCATACCAAAACCGCCCTGATTAACCATATACGGTAATGGAACACCCCCATGAAATGTGGAAAAATGGACTGACCCGAGTAGAGGGAAGGGTGTTATGGAGAAATACGAGACAGGTTGACAGACGTGTACACGTATGGTGATGTTGGATATGAAAAAGAAGAACCATTGCTGCCTGGGCAGCGCAAACACTAATAAAGACCGTGCTGGAATGACTGCCTTTTCCCGTTTTGTTCGATTAATACCCAGGGATTAAAGTTCTCCTCAATTTTATTCCAAATCGCGACAGATTTTCCGTCAATTTTCTACCTGCTGCATATGATTTCTAGAGGCATACAATCTATTTTGATGTCGTATTTGGTAGCCTATATAAACAATAATACGAGAGCATATACAAGAACAATGAATCTCACTGCCATGTATGATGTAGCCTAGCCTGCCTATGTGATCAATACAAACATGAATTTGAATTCCATCATGACTGTGTGCGGGAGCTCACAAGGCTGTTGTCACAATGGGTGGTACAGTAATAACAGTCTACAATATCACGATGGACCATGCCATGTAGCCTATGTTCTATTATGACATGATCTGTGACGACAAATGTTCTAGAATGTTTGATTATGACATCATACTCTGACAGCATGCCTATGTGATAAATACAAACATGAACTTGAATCCCATCATCATTTTTTATTTATTTTTTTTTTACCTTTATTTTACCAGGTAGTCACTTGAGATCAAAGATCTCTTTTTCGAGCAAGACCTGTCATATTTACATAGTCTGTCCACTATGTTTATTACTTTGTTATTTCCCCCCCCTATCTATGTAAAGCAACCTTGCATGGGTCTCTTGAAAGACGCTATATGAAATGAAGCTCTATTAATATTATTGTTATTATTATTATTATTAAAATACTGTCTTTTACTGTTAGTCTCAGTGAAGTTTCAACGGAGCGAGGTCTATTCTAACCAACAAATTGAAGTAGAAAGCATTTCGTTGTGGCCAATCTTATTTGGAAACATGACACAAAATAATACTATGTCGCTTTTTATTTGAAACAATATTTAATCGTGTTTGGTGGAGGTGGCCGGTGGGTGTTCTGTAACCCCTTTCGTGACAGATATACGGGATGGTTTGAAAGCTCGGTGTTGCTAATAAACATTTTAAATATTCTTTATAAACTGGTCAACACAGCATTATTTCTGGCGTTGGCTGCCTGGTGTGATCACAGCGCATGCGCATCATGCACACAACGCCGGAAATAATGCAGTGTAGGGGCTAGGTGGTTGATGGTGGTTGAGAAGTGAGAGAGAGAACCCTTGTAAGTTCTCTCTATTTATACACTGTGGAGCGCAGTTCTGGAAGGTTCTAGCCTGTTCTAACCGGTTCTACTATATGACATCATACTGAAGCTTAACTTGAATTACACTATGACACGGCGGCAGTTACACTAGGTGTTCTGCGTCTGCCCCCCCTGCCAAACAAGCAAGCCAACCTCTTGTTCGCGCATGAGCCCATTATAATTACACTACTGTCGCTATTTCACAATGAACTATAATGAATTACGGTTCATACAGAACACGTGCCAGTGTCAGGACTAATTGAAACTAATGCATGAACTCAGGAGCGCATATGCCGTAGTAACGATATTCTACCACTGGGCGTCAGCTAAGCATACTCAGAGCTGTGCGTAGACATAAGCACAAAGTCAAGTTCACGTTCGAATTGATAAATCCCACACTTTGCTTAGAAATGGTCGTACGCACGGGTTAAGCACATATCTGTGCGTACGTCACGTTGATAAATGAGGGCCCAGGGCTTTACAACTTAATAAAGATATTGAATACAATTAAATGGGATATAAACGGAATATAGCCCAATATGATTATAATATTATTTCATTGTATATGGTATACATTTAATTTAGTTCCTATCCCATTTAATATATATTTTTTATTAAGTTGTAAAGCCCTGGCCTATATCTGATTTCATAATTAGATGAAGGAGAGGAGTTCTTATTAATTCATTATTAATTCATTTTTAATTTAATAATAATAATAACTTCAGAATAATAATCATCATGACATTGCATTACTGCTGATCAGCACCTATATCAGAAATAAATGTTTACTGTATTGATCATCATCTCAGAACCAATCATTTGAAATGTCAGTGGCTAGCCTTATTTCTAAATCACACGTTGAGAAGTCTATCTGATATCTGATACACACAATTGTTAAGGGGATGCAGACCAGAGAAAGACTTTCGTCTTGTTTACATCAGGGTCCCCCATTTTCAATTCATATCGACATTTATGACATACACAACATACACAACATACATGACATTAGGGATTAATAAGAACGAGCCGCCTCGGAAGAAGACGGCCTCTGCTGCTGAAACCACCGCCTCGCGTTGCCTCGCTGGCTCTTCCGCTTCACAGCACGGCAGTGGGCGATAAGGGGGGCGTGCTAGTGCGCGGTCACGTGGGCTTAGTGGCCAATCAGAGGAACCCGGAAACCGAACTGCGTTGTATTTGGCATAGACGCATACGGGTGGACCTTGCGGGCGGTCCAAAGCGACGTCAGACTACACCTCCCTATAGGGTAGGGGGGCAAGTGACACTGATGGATGGATGATGGGTTTCTAATGCAGATGTCCCCAGTCGACACAAAGCAAGTCGTGACAGTGTCCATTTGTACTGTATGTTACGTGAATGGACAACCTCCAGCCAATAAGAGTTGGACTATTCTGCCAATTTATGGTGTAACTAATTTACCTGAAAAGGTTACAATGTAGGAATGCAGGTAATAATAGTGAAAACGGAGTCGTGTTCCGATGCAAAAATACTATTTTAATACGCACTCTACTGTCGCACAACAACACTGCCATTCATCTTTCATTCGTCTAACTTTAACTACGTCATCCCCCGCTAAGGATCACGGGAGATGTAGTAAACACCACCTAAGGCTAGGATGCCGTGAATTATGTCCCAGTAGCCACTACACACGTCCCCCCAGAATTCACAAGAACTGGCCCCAAAAAACGTCCAGGGGCTCTGACGACCCGCCCAAAACGACTCCGGTACCCCTGGGCAGGCACAGGAAACCGAGGCAGTGGTAAAGCAGTAGGCTGGCCCTGAACAGGCCTCGGACGGCAGGTCCGGGGGTCCGCCGTAGCTAGAGTAGGCGTCGGGACTGCCCTACCAGGGGGCCGACCGCGGCGGGGCGGTTGGGCCAACTCAATGGGGCGGTCCAAATCCAGGTGAGCAGGTTTCAGGCGATCCACCGAGATCCGTTCTTCCCTCCCCCCCATGTCAACGACGAAGGTCTTATCGCCTGCCTTCACAACCCGGTAAGGACCATCGTAGGGTGGCTGTAGGGGGCCTCGATGGGCGTCGCAGCGGATAAACACGTACCCCGCTGCTTGCAGATCAGGCGGGACACGCACCCTTGGAACGCCGTGGCACGAGGTGGGGATGGGCAAGAAAGCCTTGGCCTTGTCCAGCAGAGCATCCCGCTGTTCCCGTGCTTACCAGGAGGCCGTAACACAGGGAAGAAAATCCCCTGGGACACGGAGGGGTTGGCCGTATACCAGCTCAGCTGAAGATGAAGGACAATATCAAATCAAGCGCATGCAATCGTACTCATTATTTAAATATCGTTATATAACGTTGTGGGCCTTGGGGTTATGCTCGTATATAAACAGAATCTAACTTGTTCGAGAAATATAAAGCCGAGTGCCATAGCCTTCGCAACGTGTGATTTAGAAATAAGGCTAGCACTGACATTTCAAATGATTGGTTCTGAGATGATAATCAATACAGTAAACATTTATTTCTGATATAGGTGCTGATCAGCAGTAATGCAATGTCATGATGATTATTATTCTGAAGTTATTATTATTATTATTAAATTAAAAATGAATTAATAATGAATTAATAAGAACTCCTCTCCTTCACCTAATTATGAAATCAGATATAGGCCAGGGCCCTCATTTATCAAGTTTTCTTGGAAAATGTTCTATTTCCACACGTAAGCACAGAATTTAGAATGTGTGCACGCACAAAAAAAACGGGATTTATCACACGTGCGTACACAGGTCCTACGCACACCTGTCATGATAAATATCACCTTGCTCCTACGCTGAGGCTCGTGCACACTTTCACGTATTTGCATACCAAAACCGCCCTGATTAACCATATACGGTAATGGAACACCCCCATGAAATGTGGAAAAATGGACTGACCCGAGTAGAGGGAAGGGTGTTATGGAGAAATACGAGACAGGTTGACAGACGTGTACACGTATGGTGATGTTGGATATGAAAAAGAAGAACCATTGCTGCCTGGGCAGCGCAAACACTAATAAAGACCGTGCTGGAATGACTGCCTTTTCCCGTTTTGTTCGATTAATACCCAGGGATTAAAGTTCTCCTCAATTTTATTCCAAATCGCGACAGATTTTCCGTCAATTTTCTACCTGCTGCATATGATTTCTAGAGGCATACAATCTATTTTGATGTCGTATTTGGTAGCCTATATAAACAATAATACGAGAGCATATACAAGAACAATGAATCTCACTGCCATGTATGATGTAGCCTAGCCTGCCTATGTGATCAATACAAACATGAATTTGAATTCCATCATGACTGTGTGCGGGAGCTCACAAGGCTGTTGTCACAATGGGTGGTACAGTAATAACAGTCTACAATATCACGATGGACCATGCCATGTAGCCTATGTTCTATTATGACATGATCTGTGACGACAAATGTTCTAGAATGTTTGATTATGACATCATACTCTGACAGCATGCCTATGTGATAAATACAAACATGAACTTGAATCCCATCATCATTTTTTTTTTTTTTTTTTTTTACCTTTATTTTACCAGGTAGTCACTTGAGATCAAAGATCTCTTTTTCGAGCAAGACCTGTCATATTTACATAGTCTGTCCACTATGTTTATTACTTTGTTATTTCCCCCCCCTATCTATGTAAAGCAACCTTGCATGGGTCTCTTGAAAGACGCTATATGAAATGAAGCTCTATTAATATTATTGTTATTATTATTATTATTAAAATACTGTCTTTTACTGTTAGTCTCAGTGAAGTTTCAACGGAGCGAGGTCTATTCTAACCAACAAATTGAAGTAGAAAGCATTTCGTTGTGGCCAATCTTATTTGGAAACATGACACAAAATAATACTATGTCGCTTTTTATTTGAAACAATATTTAATCGTGTTTGGTGGAGGTGGCCGGTGGGTGTTCTGTAACCCCTTTCGTGACAGATATACGGGATGGTTTGAAAGCTCGGTGTTGCTAATAAACATTTTAAATATTCTTTATAAACTGGTCAACACAGCATTATTTCTGGCGTTGGCTGCCTGGTGTGATCACAGCGCATGCGCATCATGCACACAACGCCGGAAATAATGCAGTGTAGGGGCTAGGTGGTTGATGGTGGTTGAGAAGTGAGAGAGAGAACCCTTGTAAGTTCTCTCTATTTATACACTGTGGAGCGCAGTTCTGGAAGGTTCTAGCCTGTTCTAACCGGTTCTACTATATGACATCATACTGAAGCTTAACTTGAATTACACTATGACACGGCGGCAGTTACACTAGGTGTTCTGCGTCTGCCCCCCCTGCCAAACAAGCAAGCCAACCTCTTGTTCGCGCATGAGCCCATTATAATTACACTACTGTCGCTATTTCACAATGAACTATAATGAATTACGGTTCATACAGAACACGTGCCAGTGTCAGGACTAATTGAAACTAATGCATGAACTCAGGAGCGCATATGCCGTAGTAACGATATTCTACCACTGGGCGTCAGCTAAGCATACTCAGAGCTGTGCGTAGACATAAGCACAAAGTCAAGTTCACGTTCGAATTGATAAATCCCACACTTTGCTTAGAAATGGTCGTACGCACGGGTTAAGCACATATCTGTGCGTACGTCACGTTGATAAATGAGGGCCCAGGGCTTTACAACTTAATAAAGATATTGAATACAATTAAATGGGATATAAACGGAATATAGCCCAATATGATTATAATATTATTTCATTGTATATGGTATACATTTAATTTAGTTCCTATCCCATTTAATATATATTTTTTATTAAGTTGTAAAGCCCTGGCCTATATCTGATTTCATAATTAGATGAAGGAGAGGAGTTCTTATTAATTCATTATTAATTCATTTTTAATTTAATAATAATAATAACTTCAGAATAATAATCATCATGACATTGCATTACTGCTGATCAGCACCTATATCAGAAATAAATGTTTACTGTATTGATCATCATCTCAGAACCAATCATTTGAAATGTCAGTGGCTAGCCTTATTTCTAAATCACACGTTGAGAAGTCTATCTGATATCTGATACACACAATTGTTAAGGGGATGCAGACCAGAGAAAGACTTTCGTCTTGTTTACATCAGGGTCCCCCATTTTCAATTCATATCGACATTTATGACATACACAACATACACAACATACATGACATTAGGGATTAATAAGAACGAGCCGCCTCGGAAGAAGACGGCCTCTGCTGCTGAAACCACCGCCTCGCGTTGCCTCGCTGGCTCTTCCGCTTCACAGCACGGCAGTGGGCGATAAGGGGGGCGTGCTAGTGCGCGGTCACGTGGGCTTAGTGGCCAATCAGAGGAACCCGGAAACCGAACTGCGTTGTATTTGGCATAGACGCATACGGGTGGACCTTGCGGGCGGTCCAAAGCGACGTCAGACTACACCTCCCTATAGGGTAGGGGGGCAAGTGACACTGATGGATGGATGATGGGTTTCTAATGCAGATGTCCCCAGTCGACACAAAGCAAGTCGTGACAGTGTCCATTTGTACTGTATGTTACGTGAATGGACAACCTCCAGCCAATAAGAGTTGGACTATTCTGCCAATTTATGGTGTAACTAATTTACCTGAAAAGGTTACAATGTAGGAATGCAGGTAATAATAGTGAAAACGGAGTCGTGTTCCGATGCAAAAATACTATTTTAATACGCACTCTACTGTCGCACAACAACACTGCCATTCATCTTTCATTCGTCTAACTTTAACTACGTCATCCCCCGCTAAGGATCACGGGAGATGTAGTAAACACCACCTAAGGCTAGGATGCCGTGAATTATGTCCCAGTAGCCACTACACACGTCCCCCCAGAATTCACAAGAACTGGCCCCAAAAAACGTCCAGGGGCTCTGACGACCCGCCCAAAACGACTCCGGTACCCCTGGGCAGGCACAGGAAACCGAGGCAGTGGTAAAGCAGTAGGCTGGCCCTGAACAGGCCTCGGACGGCAGGTCCGGGGGTCCGCCGTAGCTAGAGTAGGCGTCGGGACTGCCCTACCAGGGGGCCGACCGCGGCGGGGCGGTTGGGCCAACTCAATGGGGCGGTCCAAATCCAGGTGAGCAGGTTTCAGGCGATCCACCGAGATCCGTTCTTCCCTCCCCCCCATGTCAACGACGAAGGTCTTATCGCCTGCCTTCACAACCCGGTAAGGACCATCGTAGGGTGGCTGTAGGGGGCCTCGATGGGCGTCGCAGCGGATAAACACGTACCCCGCTGCTTGCAGATCAGGCGGGACACGCACCCTTGGAACGCCGTGGCACGAGGTGGGGATGGGCAAGAAAGCCTTGGCCTTGTCCAGCAGAGCATCCCGCTGTTCCCGTGCTTACCAGGAGGCCGTAACACAGGGAAGAAAATCCCCTGGGACACGGAGGGGTTGGCCGTATACCAGCTCAGCTGAAGATGAAGGACAATATCAAATCAAGCGCATGCAATCGTACTCATTATTTAAATATCGTTATATAACGTTGTGGGCCTTGGGGTTATGCTCGTATATAAACAGAATCTAACTTGTTCGAGAAATATAAAGCCGAGTGCCATAGCCTTCGCAACGTGTGATTTAGAAATAAGGCTAGCACTGACATTTCAAATGATTGGTTCTGAGATGATAATCAATACAGTAAACATTTATTTCTGATATAGGTGCTGATCAGCAGTAATGCAATGTCATGATGATTATTATTCTGAAGTTATTATTATTATTATTAAATTAAAAATGAATTAATAATGAATTAATAAGAACTCCTCTCCTTCACCTAATTATGAAATCAGATATAGGCCAGGGCCCTCATTTATCAAGTTTTCTTGGAAAATGTTCTATTTCCACACGTAAGCACAGAATTTAGAATGTGTGCACGCACAAAAAAAACGGGATTTATCACACGTGCGTACACAGGTCCTACGCACACCTGTCATGATAAATATCACCTTGCTCCTACGCTGAGGCTCGTGCACACTTTCACGTATTTGCATACCAAAACCGCCCTGATTAACCATATACGGTAATGGAACACCCCCATGAAATGTGGAAAAATGGACTGACCCGAGTAGAGGGAAGGGTGTTATGGAGAAATACGAGACAGGTTGACAGACGTGTACACGTATGGTGATGTTGGATATGAAAAAGAAGAACCATTGCTGCCTGGGCAGCGCAAACACTAATAAAGACCGTGCTGGAATGACTGCCTTTTCCCGTTTTGTTCGATTAATACCCAGGGATTAAAGTTCTCCTCAATTTTATTCCAAATCGCGACAGATTTTCCGTCAATTTTCTACCTGCTGCATATGATTTCTAGAGGCATACAATCTATTTTGATGTCGTATTTGGTAGCCTATATAAACAATAATACGAGAGCATATACAAGAACAATGAATCTCACTGCCATGTATGATGTAGCCTAGCCTGCCTATGTGATCAATACAAACATGAATTTGAATTCCATCATGACTGTGTGCGGGAGCTCACAAGGCTGTTGTCACAATGGGTGGTACAGTAATAACAGTCTACAATATCACGATGGACCATGCCATGTAGCCTATGTTCTATTATGACATGATCTGTGACGACAAATGTTCTAGAATGTTTGATTATGACATCATACTCTGACAGCATGCCTATGTGATAAATACAAACATGAACTTGAATCCCATCATCATTTTTTTTTTTTTTTTTTTTACCTTTATTTTACCAGGTAGTCACTTGAGATCAAAGATCTCTTTTTCGAGCAAGACCTGTCATATTTACATAGTCTGTCCACTATGTTTATTACTTTGTTATTTCCCCCCCCTATCTATGTAAAGCAACCTTGCATGGGTCTCTTGAAAGACGCTATATGAAATGAAGCTCTATTAATATTATTGTTATTATTATTATTATTAAAATACTGTCTTTTACTGTTAGTCTCAGTGAAGTTTCAACGGAGCGAGGTCTATTCTAACCAACAAATTGAAGTAGAAAGCATTTCGTTGTGGCCAATCTTATTTGGAAACATGACACAAAATAATACTATGTCGCTTTTTATTTGAAACAATATTTAATCGTGTTTGGTGGAGGTGGCCGGTGGGTGTTCTGTAACCCCTTTCGTGACAGATATACGGGATGGTTTGAAAGCTCGGTGTTGCTAATAAACATTTTAAATATTCTTTATAAACTGGTCAACACAGCATTATTTCTGGCGTTGGCTGCCTGGTGTGATCACAGCGCATGCGCATCATGCACACAACGCCGGAAATAATGCAGTGTAGGGGCTAGGTGGTTGATGGTGGTTGAGAAGTGAGAGAGAGAACCCTTGTAAGTTCTCTCTATTTATACACTGTGGAGCGCAGTTCTGGAAGGTTCTAGCCTGTTCTAACCGGTTCTACTATATGACATCATACTGAAGCTTAACTTGAATTACACTATGACACGGCGGCAGTTACACTAGGTGTTCTGCGTCTGCCCCCCCTGCCAAACAAGCAAGCCAACCTCTTGTTCGCGCATGAGCCCATTATAATTACACTACTGTCGCTATTTCACAATGAACTATAATGAATTACGGTTCATACAGAACACGTGCCAGTGTCAGGACTAATTGAAACTAATGCATGAACTCAGGAGCGCATATGCCGTAGTAACGATATTCTACCACTGGGCGTCAGCTAAGCATACTCAGAGCTGTGCGTAGACATAAGCACAAAGTCAAGTTCACGTTCGAATTGATAAATCCCACACTTTGCTTAGAAATGGTCGTACGCACGGGTTAAGCACATATCTGTGCGTACGTCACGTTGATAAATGAGGGCCCAGGGCTTTACAACTTAATAAAGATATTGAATACAATTAAATGGGATATAAACGGAATATAGCCCAATATGATTATAATATTATTTCATTGTATATGGTATACATTTAATTTAGTTCCTATCCCATTTAATATATATTTTTTATTAAGTTGTAAAGCCCTGGCCTATATCTGATTTCATAATTAGATGAAGGAGAGGAGTTCTTATTAATTCATTATTAATTCATTTTTAATTTAATAATAATAATAACTTCAGAATAATAATCATCATGACATTGCATTACTGCTGATCAGCACCTATATCAGAAATAAATGTTTACTGTATTGATCATCATCTCAGAACCAATCATTTGAAATGTCAGTGGCTAGCCTTATTTCTAAATCACACGTTGAGAAGTCTATCTGATATCTGATACACACAATTGTTAAGGGGATGCAGACCAGAGAAAGACTTTCGTCTTGTTTACATCAGGGTCCCCCATTTTCAATTCATATCGACATTTATGACATACACAACATACACAACATACATGACATTAGGGATTAATAAGAACGAGCCGCCTCGGAAGAAGACGGCCTCTGCTGCTGAAACCACCGCCTCGCGTTGCCTCGCTGGCTCTTCCGCTTCACAGCACGGCAGTGGGCGATAAGGGGGGCGTGCTAGTGCGCGGTCACGTGGGCTTAGTGGCCAATCAGAGGAACCCGGAAACCGAACTGCGTTGTATTTGGCATAGACGCATACGGGTGGACCTTGCGGGCGGTCCAAAGCGACGTCAGACTACACCTCCCTATAGGGTAGGGGGGCAAGTGACACTGATGGATGGATGATGGGTTTCTAATGCAGATGTCCCCAGTCGACACAAAGCAAGTCGTGACAGTGTCCATTTGTACTGTATGTTACGTGAATGGACAACCTCCAGCCAATAAGAGTTGGACTATTCTGCCAATTTATGGTGTAACTAATTTACCTGAAAAGGTTACAATGTAGGAATGCAGGTAATAATAGTGAAAACGGAGTCGTGTTCCGATGCAAAAATACTATTTTAATACGCACTCTACTGTCGCACAACAACACTGCCATTCATCTTTCATTCGTCTAACTTTAACTACGTCATCCCCCGCTAAGGATCACGGGAGATGTAGTAAACACCACCTAAGGCTAGGATGCCGTGAATTATGTCCCAGTAGCCACTACACACGTCCCCCCAGAATTCACAAGAACTGGCCCCAAAAAACGTCCAGGGGCTCTGACGACCCGCCCAAAACGACTCCGGTACCCCTGGGCAGGCACAGGAAACCGAGGCAGTGGTAAAGCAGTAGGCTGGCCCTGAACAGGCCTCGGACGGCAGGTCCGGGGGTCCGCCGTAGCTAGAGTAGGCGTCGGGACTGCCCTACCAGGGGGCCGACCGCGGCGGGGCGGTTGGGCCAACTCAATGGGGCGGTCCAAATCCAGGTGAGCAGGTTTCAGGCGATCCACCGAGATCCGTTCTTCCCTCCCCCCCATGTCAACGACGAAGGTCTTATCGCCTGCCTTCACAACCCGGTAAGGACCATCGTAGGGTGGCTGTAGGGGGCCTCGATGGGCGTCGCAGCGGATAAACACGTACCCCGCTGCTTGCAGATCAGGCGGGACACGCACCCTTGGAACGCCGTGGCACGAGGTGGGGATGGGCAAGAAAGCCTTGGCCTTGTCCAGCAGAGCATCCCGCTGTTCCCGTGCTTACCAGGAGGCCGTAACACAGGGAAGAAAATCCCCTGGGACACGGAGGGGTTGGCCGTATACCAGCTCAGCTGAAGATGAAAGAAGGTCCTCCTTAGGTGCAGTACGGAGCCCCAGCATCACCCAAGGAAGTCTGTCGACCCAGGTGTCGCCTCGGAGATCGGCCTTGAGAGCAGCTTTCATCGACCGGTGAAAACGTTCACACAGGCCATTGGCCTGTGGATGGTAAGCCGTAGTGCGGTGGAGGGAGACACCCAACTGCTGGGTAATGGAAGTCCATAACTCGGAAGTGAATTGGGCCCCTCGGTCAGAGGACAGATCAGAGGGAACACCGAACCGGGCGACCCAGGTACCGATGAACGCGCGAGCCACGTCAGCTGTAGTAGTCGCAGTGAGTGGGACAGCCTCCGGCCAACGGGTGGTCCTGTCCACCATCGTCAGAAGGTGAGTGTACCTCCTGGAGGGAGGAAGGGGTCCCACCAGATCCACGTTGATGTGGTCAAAACGCCTCTCAGGCACATCAAACCGCTCCAACGGGGCTTTAACATGTCGATGGACCTTTGCGCGTTGGCATGCCATGCAGGTCTTGACCCAACCTCCAATGTCAACCTTCATCCTGGGCCAGACGAATTTTGCTGCCATTAGGCGCAGTGATGGTTTCCTGCCCGGGTGCGAGAGGCCATGGATAGCGTCGAAAACTTGTCGTCTCCATGCCCGTGGAACAACTGGCCTTGGCTGCGCCAATGTGCGCCATAGATATATCACATAGCAGCGTCGTGCCATCATCAACGAAGGGGACGTCCGCCAACTGGAGACCAGTAACCGCCGTCCTGCATGCCTGGATGTCTGGGTCTGAAACCTGATCCGCAGCCATACGGGCGTAATCAATTCCCAGGTGGACAGCACCAATGGCGGCCCGCGAGAGGCAGTCAGCCACGGGGTTGTCCTTCCCCGCCACATGCTGGATGTCAGTGGTGAACTCAGAGATGAAAGCCAGATGGCGCTGTTGCCTGGCAGACCACGGTTCAGACACCTTCGCCATAGCAAAAATTTATGGTTTGTGGTCTACAAAAACAGTGAAAGGGCGAGCCTCCAGCAGGAAACGGAAATGTCTGACCGCCAAGTACAGGGCGAGGAGCTCACGGTCAAAGGTGCTGTACTTCTGTTCGCTGGAACGGAGTTGTCGGCTGAAGAACGCCAGGGGTTGCCAAATGCCCTCGACCAACTGTTCATATACGCCTCCAACGGCATAATCCGAGGCATCAGTTGTCAATGCCACGGGAGCCTCAGGCACGGGGTGCGTCAGCATGGTTGCACTCGCAAGGGCCTCCTTGGTATCCAAGAACGCCTTTGACATGTCTTCGGACCAGGCGATGGCATGCTTGGGAGTCTTGCCCTTGAGAGCCCCATACAGGGGGTGCATTAGGTGGGCAGCCTGAGGGATGAACCGATGATAGAAATTCACCATCCCCAGGAACTCCTGCAAGGCCCTAACCGTGGTAGGGCGTGGGAGCCGCAGCACCACTTCCACCTTTACTGGTAAAGGGACCGCTCCAGCAGCAGTGATGTGGTGGCCAAGGAAGTCCATGGCAGGCAGACCAAACTGACACTTTGCTGGGTTGATGATTAATCCATGCTCTCTGAGGCGACTGAAGAGGAGTCGGAGGTGTGTTAGGTGTTCCGCCTTGGACGTGCTGGCTACCAGGATATCGTCTAGGTAGACGAACACGAAAGACAGGTTGCGCAGCATGGCGTCCATTAACCTCTGAAAGGTCTGAGCCGCATTTTTGAGGCCAAAAGGCATCCTCAAAAATTCAAAGAGCCCGAATGGTGTTATAACTGCCGTCTTGGGGATGTCCTGAGGGCTAACCGGCACCTGGTGGTATCCTCTCACCAGATCCACCTTTGAAAAAACAGACGCTCCAGCCAGGTGGGCTGAAAAATCTTGTATGTGTGGAACCGGGTAACGATCAGGTGTAGTGGCGTCATTAAGGCGCCGGTAGTCGCCACACGGACGCCAGCCGCCGTTGGCCTTTGGAACGAGATGGAGCGGCGAGGCCCAAGGACTGTCGGACCGACGAACGATGCCCAGTGCCTCCATGGAGGCAAACTCATTCCTAGCGATGGTGAGCTTGTGTGGGTCGAGACGACGAGCCCTAGCATGTACTGGCGGGCCCTCCGTGGAGATGTAATGCACGACTCCATGCTTAGTGGCCGCGGACGAGAAGGTGGGTGTTGTGATGTCCGAGAACTCCAACAGGAGGTGGGAGAAATCATCAGTGGGCGCGACGGCGCTGGACAGTGTCATTGTGGCCGTGTCACTGCGCTCACATGCTAAGGAGCCAAAAGTCTCAGCATTGACGAGCCGGCGATTCCCCACGTCTACCAAGAGACTGTTGGCGCAGAGAAAGTCAGCGCCTAGGAGGGGAGTAGACACCTTGGCCAACACAAAATCCCAGCTGAAACGCTGGTCAGCAAAACACAATGCCACGGTGCGTTTGCCAAATGTAGGGATCGCACTGCCATTGGCAGCTTCAAGGGCAGGGCCCCGTCTCGCTGAGTGAAAATCCTGAGTGGACGCCGGCAACACGCTCACCTGGGCACCCGTGTCACATAAAAAACGGCGGCCGGAGAGTGAGTCGGTGACGTACAGCAAGCCTACAGGATGGCCAACACTCACGGCTGCTAATGAGTGGCAGCCAGTGCGTTTCCCGACCCCCCGTAGTTACAAGGTGGCAAACACTTTTTAGCTTTGTTCCCAAACTTTGCGTGGTAAAAACACAACATAGCCACGGCAGAGATAGAGAGTGGCTGGAACCCCTGCTCATCAACGGTGTAGGCTGATGCTGCCACACACCTCTTCCCAGCTGAGAAAAATACATCTGCTTCCCTAGCTAGCTGGCGAAAGTCAGTTTTGATGGAATTAGCTATAGGTAAACGCACATAGTCTGGTAGCTGTTGCAAGAAAAGCTCCTTAAATAGAAAACATGGCCCATGGTCCCCCAGCAGAGCTAACATGTGATCCATCAATTCAGAGGGCTTTGAGTCACCCAATCCAGGTAGAGAGAGAAGCTGGCGAGCACGGTCAGATTCAGACAGACCGAAAGCCTCCTTCAGGTGTGTTTTTATAGCCACATATTTGTCGTGTGTAGGTGGGTTTTCCAGCAAACTCACCACTCTCGCCGCAGTTGAGTTCGTCAGGGCTGCTACCACATAGTAGTACTTTGAGGCGTCCGCGGTAATGTCCCTGAGAGCGAATTGGGCTTCAGCCTGTGCAAACCAAGCGTTGGCGCTCCGCTCCCAAAACTCCGGCAGCTTGAGTGAAACGGCGTTCAAAGTGCTGCGATCCGCGTTCTGTTGTTCATCAGGCATGTTCAATGTAATCTCCGAAATACGTCCAAGAGAAACGTCAGGGTCACCAATGTAGGAATGCAGGTAATAATAGTGAAAACGGAGTCGTGTTCCGATGCAAAAATACTATTTTAATACGCACTCTACTGTCGCACAACAACACTGCCATTCATCTTTCATTCGTCTCACTTTAACTACGTCATCCCCCGCTAAGGATCACGGGAGATGTAGTAAACACCACCTAAGGCTAGGATGCCGTGAATTATGTCCCAGTAGCCACTACAACAGTATAATTAAATTTGACCTGATACTGCACCTCCTTTCTCTGCAAGGGGTTAATTAAACCTGTGATGGATTCTTTTTCTCTGAGCTTATAATCAACACGCTGCCACATGCATTAAATAGTGAATGATCATTTACCATTAAATCTAATTTTGGTTAGATTTGCAGACCTGTCTGTCTGAAACAAGTATAAATGTTTGATCAGCCACTGAAGCTGGTGGTTTAGGTACATGTATAATATGTAAAATAATATATAATCCATGTATATATTGTGTCTGGTTTTAAAGCTGCACTGTGGAAGATTGGTACCCTACAGTATGGCCATGAGAGGTAACTGCACCCTGTTTAACCATGGTGGATAAGAAAAAAAAACATTTGTTTAAGCAAGGTCATTTTGGGCACTGTTTTACTTTTGTGTCCACATTTTATGCTATACAGAAGCCCCTATACGGGTGGAACAACCAGTGACATCAGACTACACCTCCCTGTAACGATGAACAGAGGAGGACATTCAGAGTTTTGGACCCCTAGCACTGTTTCTATCCATGATGTATTTGAAGAGTAGAGTCCTTGCTCACTCACTAATTTATTATTATTATTATTAGAGTCCTTTCTCAGCACAACCCATGCTGTGCTTCATGCAGCACCTTCCTTACTTAGCCACAAAACGAATGTCTGTGTTAACACTTTGGTCGCCAGCCAGAAATCCGGAAATGACAGCCCCTGGCCAGGATTTCTGGGCGATTTTGGCGATATCTCATGATCTTAGCGGAGCTATTTCTATATTTTATATTATAACTATGGGGAAATGGTTTGGCTTATTTGACGATGACGAGTTGATGTACACTATGAAAAAAACCGTTTGTTTCTGCATGTCTTCGTTCGTTCACAATTACAAGTTAAAAAAGGTAAATAGAGGGGGATTTATTATAGATAGAGCTTTATTTCCTAGAAAAAAAGTTACAGCCCTTTTTATGCGAGCTGCGCAATTCCTCGTTGATGCTGCTTGAAACAGACGAGACAATACTGCACCAACATGGGCGGGGGGGGGGGGGTGATAATAGTTACCGAACGTGTTATAAAGCAATTTAGACTGGGATGGATGGATGGATGGATGGATGGATGGATGGATGGATGGATGGATGGATGGATGGATGGATGGATTGATTGATTGATTGATTGATTGATTGATTGATTGATTGATTGAGTCAGTCAGTCAGTCAGTCAGTCAGTCAGTCAGTCAGTCAGTCAGTCAGTCAGTCAGTCAGTCAGTCAGTCAGTCAGTCAGTCAGTCAGTCAGTCAGTCAGTCAGTCAGTCAGTCAGTCAGTCAGTCAGTCAGTCAGTCAGTCAGTCAGACAGACTATCTTGTATTGATAATATATCAATTAGTTTCACCTGGAAATACTACTACCTTATCAACCACCATGCCTGGCGCTAACGAACAAGTAAGTTATAACTACTGGTGTAGGTCCAGAAAACATTATTATAAAATACAGAATACTTTACAATGCAGAAAACTTGAAACTTTGATGAAGTGAAGACATTTTTATTTGACAATATGTTCAATAAACTGGGTGACAGTCATCAGTACCAACCATTGTTGCTGTGCATTAGACACATATGCTGGTAACATTCACAGTATAACATTATGGTAATTTACCAACACAATACCTTATAAAAAGTGAACACTGGATGAGAACCAACCATTATTTCTGTGCATTTAGAAGTTTGCTGGTAACATTCACAGTATAGGATTATGGTAATTTACCAACACGATACCTTATAAAAAGTGAACACTGGGTGAGAACCAACTATTGTTTGTGCATTTTCGAAGTATGCTGGTAACATTCACAGTATAGGATTATGGTAATTTACCAACACAACACCTTATAAAAAGTGAACACTGGATGAGAACCAACCATTGTTTCTGTGCATTTAGAAGTTTGCTGGTAACATTCACAGTATAGGATTATGGTAATTTACCAACACGATACCTTATAAAAAGTGAACACTGGGTGAGAACCAACCATTGTTTGTGCATTTTCAAAGTATGCTGGTAACATTCACAGTATAGGATTATGGTAATTTACCAACACAATACCTTATAAAAAGTGAACACTGGATGAGAACCAACCATTGTTTCTGTGCATTTAGAAGTTTGCTGGTAACATTCACAGTATAGGATTATGGTAATTTACCAACACAATACCTTATAAAAAGTGAACACTGGGTGAGAACCAACCATTGTTTGTGCATTTTCGAAGTATGCTGGTAACATTCACAGTATAGGATTATGGTAATTTACCAACACAATACCTTATAAAAAGTGAACACTGGGTGAAAACCAGTGATGGGCAGTAGCTTGCTACAAGTAGCGACGCTACATAGCTTAACTACAATTCTCAGTAGCGTGCTGGTAGCTCGCTACTTTTTAACCAGGGTAGCAGTCTCTGTAGCGGAGCTCTTTATAGAACGAAGTAGTAACGTAGCGACGAGAAACGTTACACGCTACTTTCGAGAGAAACAGTCATTCATTCATTCATTCATTCACTAGAATATCTGCGAGGAGAAAAAAAATCCCTGTAAAAAACCCACTATGATTGGTTGCTTGGTTTGTTTAGATATGAGTGACGACTTCACGATTGGGTATGGTAGGCCAAAAACGTTATGGGTAGGCCAATCAGAGGCAGGATAGGGCGGGACTCCAGCCGCAAAGCAGGAAGTGAAAATCAAAACAGACGTATTGAATGAATGCAATTTAACGGATTACATGAACAAGAACCAGTCTGAGCGAAATGGCAGAGGGGTTCGATGGCATTGATGAAGATGATGATGTCAATAACAACAATGACTCTCCATGGCCCTATCTGGGACACATTTATGAGTTTGACTGAAAAAAACGCTAAAACTATGCTGCTCTCAACTTGAAGACACATTCAGGTGAGCTGATGAAAATCAACTGTTCCCAAACAGCACACAAGTCAGTACACTTTGTCAACAGCTTTAACTAAGATAGCTGCTATCATGATTGTAACTGAGGGGTACAATTCCCTGACTGTATTACTAGATATGATACTTACTACCACTACCTTTGTACTTAATATTCTGCCACCCAGTACTCGGCATAAATATATTATGATGAACACTGTCACGTAGATGAAACGGATCCAACACAAATGTACGAATTAGAAATAGGTCTTTATTTCTACACAGCAATGGTGTGTAGAGCAAGCACTTAATCAAATCAATCACATTTATGAATGGGAATTAGTATGCACTTTTATGGCAAGAGTATTCGTCGGTATATCAATAGAGAATGTCCAATCTCTGAAGGCGCAGGTGGTACATATACGACCTGGAATAGTTTAAGGAATAACAGCAATGATACTTTAATGATTATAGACTGGATACACTAGGGGGGGTTAATCCGGTCGCTTGTAAGCCGACAGGAGTAAGAAGGGGGGGGGGGTGGAGTCCGGCTGCCTCATCCGGCCAAGGGTATCCCAGGTGAACCCACTGTAGTGCCGTTCAATGCGCCGGCGATCCTTGGACCGCAGATGAAAGCAGATGGACTCTTTGTGGGCCGGCGTCCTCCGGTCCACGGAGGAGAGACGTGAAGCGACCTCGTCTTGCAGAGCGTCTCCTCACCTTGCGTCCTCTCCAGGGGGGGGGGTTCCAACACACGGCAGTGTCGGGGGTCTTTATCCATGGAATAATCAACGTATACAAAGCATAATCCGTGCCTGGGAAGGCGGGCTGTCGTCGGTAGAATAATCCGGTATACAGGTCCACTCGCTCGTCGGCTCTGGGGCTCCTCGGGTGCAATCTCACATGGGGTCGATCATCCTGGATAAGCAGCCAGTTTTCTGCCCGAAACGATGGGGTGCTGACTACGGTAGTATTCTCACCGCACGAAGCACTATATATTAACAGACTATTATTAGCTTAATAGACTACGTCCAACTCGACGATATAGTGCCAAATATGACTATTCAAATATTAATATACACGATGTCTCAATACCGATGGTAGGCCGAACTTGGCCTTACTCCCACACGTGGCGTCGCGGGGAGGCTTTACGTCTGTCACTCTATTGGAGGGTAAGAAACTGGACTGAAAAGGAAGTCCTACTTTAGTAGCGCAGTATATATACGCACTATGAACAAATAGTCCCATTAGTGGTGCGGTAGCCAGATTCCTACGCGGAACTAGGACTTGTTCGTACATGTTGAGCGGTACGTTTGAACTGGGTCTGGGGGGTATGGCAGCCTGGCACCAAGGTCTCGACCAATAGTAGAATGGAGACTATTATGGGATGTTCAGTAGGCTAGAGTGGATATTCAATGCATATTGCACAAGGAATATACAAGGGATATCAGGGAATATTAGAGAATATACAAATACAATTAAATATATATATATAAATAAATATATATATTCGGTTTAATCTGGCCCTTCACAACAGCCACCCCCTGATTGGTCCCAGACCTAATCAGTTAAGCAGAGACAGATTAATCGCGTTGTCTATTTACACATAAGGGTTTGCTGTAGGGGTCAGTCAACTTCACAAAGTCATAGGGTTATAGGGTCATGGTCATCATCGATTGTGTCTGGGAGTCGGGGCAGTTCTATGAGCCTCGCCACGGGACGGGTGTAAGTGCGACCCTGGACAAGCACTTCAGCTGCTCGGACCTTGCCGTCGGCACCGGTGATCACTTTGCTTACGCGGCCGGCCGGCCACATAGCTCTGGGCAGTGATTGATCAATAATTATGACG
Source organism: Notolepis coatsorum (assembly GCF_963971535.1). Lineage (NCBI taxonomy): Eukaryota > Metazoa > Chordata > Actinopteri > Aulopiformes > Paralepididae > Notolepis > Notolepis coatsorum. Next base: position 105,330,179 of record NC_140173.1, on the reverse strand, counting down.
ACTGTTCCTTCTGTCAAATTGTCTCTCTCCTTTACCCACTTCTGGCGGGTCTGTAGAGACGGTAGGTAGTGCAGTAGGAAACTGCTCCAAAACTTGTCGGCTAATACTTGGCTGTACCTCCACATTCGTCGGCCGTTCGCTTCTTCAGGCCGGTACATTGTCTGGGGTAATGCAGGATCTAGCCGCCCCATCAGGAGTGTGTTGGGGTCTGCGGAGATAACAGTGCTCAATCCACAGAACACAGGCTTCTTATTCTCAGCCTCCTCCTGACTGGCTTCCCTCGGGATAGGCGTGGGCCACTCTCCTTCCGGGAGCTTTAGGAATGCTGGGCCGTCACTGTAGACATTGTGACGGGTGAGGTCATCTAGGGGCATTCCCCGGGTGATGACGTCAGCTGGGTTCTGTTTTGTATCAACGTAGCGCCACTCTGTTTCTCCGGTTAACTCTTCGGTTAAGTCTTGAATCTCGGTGACTCTGACTCCCACGAAGACTTTGTACTTACATGAGTCCGATTTGATCCAGGCGAGTACTGTTGTGGAATCTGACCACAGGATTGTTCTAGACACCGGTATGGTGAGCTCACGTTGGATGAGCGTGGCTAGGTGCGCTCCGGCTAGGGCTGCGCAGAGCTCTAGGCGTGGGATAGATTGTTGCTTGCGTGGGGCTATTCTCGAGCGGGCGAGGACAAATGCTGTGTAGATCTCTCCCCCCCTTTCTTGGGCCCGCAAGTAGGCTACTGATCCGTATGCGACCTCTGAGGCGTCACTGAAGACGTGTAAGTCCATTTTACATGTCTCTGGCCTCACCGTGGGTGGGAAGTAGCTTCGGCGCATATTAACGCCTGGGAGTGGGTGGAGCTCCATCTCCCACTCTCTCCAGGTGGATGCAAGGTGTGCGGGAATGGGGTCGTCCCAGCCCTGGTCCTTGTCCCACAATGCTCGTACAATCATTTTTGCCCTGGTGGTGTACGGTAGAATACATCCTAGCGGGTCATATTGTCGGGCGAGTGTTGTGTACACACTCCGTCTGGTGGTCGTCGCCGCCGCCGGCCTTCCCTGCTCCGTAGTCAGGGGCTTGTGTCTGTAGTGAAGCAAATCTGTTTTGAATCGCCACACCAATCCCAGGGTCATCTCCTGGGCTTCTCCCGGGATTGTAGCCATCCAGGTCTCGCTGCTGGCTGCCTTGTCCTCGGAGGAGAGGCTGCGCAGTACTTGCGGATCGCTGCTGGCCCACTGCCTGAGATCAAAGCCGCCTTTGATCAATGAGGCGCGGAGTTTAATCAGGAGAGCCTCGGCTTCTTCCTGGGTTGAAAGGCTTTGTAGACAGTTGTCTACGTAGAAGCTGTTCTTTACGCTGTGTCGGACCTCTTCGTCCGCTGCTGGGTCCTCTGCTACATGTTTCTGTAGTGCAAATGTAGCACAGCAGGGGCTGCACGTCGTTCCGAAGGGGAGGACTTCCCATTGGTAGATGGCTGGGTGCTCATCTCCTGGCTTCTCTCTCCATAGGAACCGTAACAGGGGCTTGTCCTCCTCTACTAATCTCACCTGCAGGAACATTCCTTTAATGTCCCCGCTGATGGCCACCTTTTCCTGGCGGAAGCGGAGTAGAACGCCGAGTAGGGAGGGGCCGAGTGTGGGACCGGGCAGTAACTCTTTATTCAGATTTTGGGATCCGATCTGGTAGCTGCAGTTAAATACTATGCGGTCTTTACCGTTGTGATGGACCTTGTGGTGAGGCACGTACCACGATTCAGTGGTCTGGTCAGCCTCTTTAATGTCCATCTTTGTGACGTGTCCCGCTGTGATGAGCTTCTCAATCTCAGCGCGGTATACACTCTCTTGGGCGGGGTTCTTGGCTAAGCGCCGCTCCGTGTTCAGCAGGTACCGTTCTGTGGCGTCTGTCTTGGCGTGGAAAGTAGGCATTCCTTCTCGCCGCAGGAGTGGCGTGGCGTATCTCAACACGCCGTTGACCGGGACTCTCTTGGTCCCTGTCTCGAGGAGGTGAATGGCGTAAATGTCATCTTTAGAGCGAATGTCTTTCTTTCCGTTCTTAAAGGGCATTTGTTCCAAGGTCCATAACCGCTCTACGTGTTGCAGGAGTGCGGTTTCTCCCTCTGTGACTCGGGAGTGGAGACATCTAGTGGCTGTACTTCGGTTGAGAGATTTGGCGAGCGGGCCTTGGAGAGTCCATCCCAAACGGGTCTCGACTGCTGCAGGACAGCCTCGGGGTCCGGTATGAACCCGGTCTATCGGGACAATGAGGTCTGCATGGTCGGAGCCTATCAACAGGGTCGGCATAGCATTGTCTATGAGCGGGATCGGTAACTTGCGCAGATGTGCATATTTCTCCATCAGCTTGGCGACGGGGTATGTGTACCGCGACAGTCCTATTTCTTGGCTGGTGAAAGCGTCTGTAATCTGGTACCGTCGCTCAGGCTGGCCGCTTGCTGCGATAGAGAATGAGACATTCTCGCCCTTTATCGTCTTCAAATCTCGTCTTATTGTCCGAATTGTCATTTGGGTTTCGCTTCCCCGCAGCCCTAGCTGGGCCGCAGCGGAGGCGAGCAGAAGGGTCTTCTCTGACCCGTCATCGAGGACGGCGTAAGTGTCCAGGACTTTATTCTGGTAGCTTAGTGTCACACGCACTACTTTTAGGAGTACTCGGGCTCCACTGCTGCTGGCGGGATCGATGTACATGACGCTCGCTTTGCTGCTGGATGGTGCGGGTGAAGGGCGCCGTCTGTTACTGTCATGAAGTATGTCCAGATGGGCTCCATCGCACTTGGTGCACCTTTTCTTTAAGCGGCATTCGGCTGCCATGTGTGAGCGCGCACAGCGGAAACAGCGCTTGTTGGACTTTATCCATTGACTTGCTTCCTCCGCGTTCAGCTTGGGGAAGGAGTCACATTGCGCTAGCCAGTGTTCTTTCTCACAGTAGGGGCACACTATCTTCCACTTCTCCATTCTGGAGGGGGTACTGTGGCTCCTGCTGCTCGGTACTGACTCCGATTGGTGCATCACAGTCACCGATCTTCTTCCATCATTTAGTCGTCTGGTTCCTTCTCTGGAGCCAGGGGTGCTCCGTCCGAATGTATCTAGCCGTAGGCTGCTGACTTCTCTCGCCAGGAAGTCTGCTAGATCGAGGAGGTTCGGTTCGGGGCCACTCGGGTCTCGGTGGTCTCTCTGCCGCCTAAAACGCTCCTGTCGAGCGGGCGGCAGCTTCTCCAAGATCCTTTCCACATTTGAGTTGGCGTAAAGTTCATGCCTCCCCTTCTCTCTCTGCGCTCCCAACATCCCTACCAGGGACTGCACTCTGATGGACAGGTCGTCCAGTGCTCGATTGTCTATTGCTGGGGGTAAGCGGTCGATGTGTCGGATCTCCTGGATCACGTAATCCCATATGCGCCCATACCTCTGGTCCAATGCTACCAGCGCTGCTGTGTATGGGGTGGTGGAAGTCGCGTAGGCGAGCGCTATATTATGTGTGCGGGGTACCTTTAAGTGCTTCAGTAGGATGGCGTATTTATGGCGTTCATCCAATACATCCACCAACATGGTCTCCAGACACATGCGGAGTTCTGTATACTGGGCCCGGTTCTCTTGAGTGAAGTCGGGTGCCAATGTATGACGCTGACTGTGGATACATCGGCGAGCGTTGGGGGAGAGGCCTCCTAGGCGAGTCTCCTCCCGCTCCTTGGTATGGGCTGGTACCGGCAGTGTACCATGGCCCGCTTGTCCAGGTGCTGTTCCTCGGTGCGGGTCGTGCGTCGTGCTCACCCGTGTATAGAGTCGGGGGTCTGTAGCGCAGCTCCGCGGGAGTATAGCCTGGGCTGTACCGGACCTCCTGGTCCGGTAGAGTACTGTGCTGTCGTCGGGCGTGGTTCTCCTCCTCTTCCTCTTCGTCTTCAGTTAGGTCATCCAGTGCTTGTAGTCTCTGGTTTAGCCTCTCCACAGGATATGCTGCTCCTTCCCGGTTGCTAGGTCTCGCTTGGACCGGTGGGGGGAGGTGGTCTGTGGGGGGTATAGACCTCGTCTGTTGGTCAAGTTCAGGGTTGTTTACTCGGCTAGGGGATGCCGCCCTGGAGGTGTGTCTAGACGAGTTCCTGGAGCCTCTGGCGGAGGGAGAGGGTGTTGTCCGTCTGATCAGCTGTTCTATTAGTTGCGCTTGCTGTCTGTCGCGCTCTGCGTCCCGTAGAGCACCAGCAGCTGCTCGCTGGCTGTCTGCTCGGTCTCGGGCCACATTCTCTTCCCTCTGAATGCGTCTTATTTCTAGACGTATATGCTCTTCTTCGCTCCGCTGCTGGATCTGCAGTCGGTCGCGTTCAGCAGCGGCGTTCAGGCTGATGAGGAAGGCCTGCTGTAGGGTCCTCTCTGCCTCGCTGGGAGAAGGCGGTTGTATAGGGGAGCCTTCCCTCGGGGTACTCCTTGCGGAGCCTTGGAGCTCTATCTCCACGGTGCTCTCCCCGTCTTCTTCCGTGCCGAGTTCTCTCTCGGTAGCGCTGTATTCCTCCCGGGACTCATCGGGGACTACTTCTTCAGTACTGGCGGGGTGTGAAGTCATGTCTGGTTCCCACTGGTCCCCACCGTGAACTTGGTCAGTTACATTATAACCTGTAGGGTCCTCTATGGTCGGGGTAGTCTGGGCGTTGGGGTTAGACATACTTTTACTTTCTAGTTTTACCGCGTTTACTGTTAGTAGAAGACTAGGTTGTTGACTGACAGCGTAAGCCTCTAAGTACTGAGGGAGCCGTCGTTCGCGCTGCGGGCGTTGGTTAGGAGGATCGTTTCGTGGAGTGTTCATCATAGGCCATTTCAATATTAATAACACTATATTAATATTACACTGATTACCCTCCGGCTCGAAGGACCAATTGTAACTGAGGGGTACAATTCCCTGACTGTATTACTAGATATGATACTTACTACCACTACCTTTGTACTTAATATTCGGCCACCCAGTACTCGGCATAAATATATTATGATGAACACTGTCACGTAGATGAAACGGATCCAACACAAATGTACGAATTAGAAATAGGTCTTTATTTCTACACAGCGATGGTGTGTAGAGCAAGCACTTAATCAAATCAATCACATTTATGAATGGGAATTAGTATGCACTTTTATGGCAAGAGTATTCGTCGGTATATCAATAGAGAATGTCCAATCTCTGAAGGCGCAGGTGGTACATATACGACCTGGAATAGTTTAAGGAATAACAGCAATGATACTTTAATGATTATAGACTGGATACACTAGGGGGGGTTAATCCGGTCGCTTGTAAGCCGACAGGAGTAAGAAGGGGCGGGGGGGTGGAGTCCGGCTGCCTCATCCGGCCAAGGGTATCCCAGGTGAACCCACTGTAGTGCCGTTCAATGCGCCGGCGATCCTTGGACCGCAGATGAAAGCAGATGGACTCTTTGTGGGCCGGCGTCCTCCAGTCCACGGAGGAGAGACGTGAAGCGACCTCGTCTTGCAGAGCGTCTCCTCACCTTGCGTCCTCTCCAGGGGGGGGGGTTCCAACACACGGCAGTGTCAGGGGTCTTTATCCATGGAATAATCAACGTATACAAAGCATAATCCGTGCCTGGGAAGGCGGGCTGTCGTCGGTAGAATAATCCGGTATACAGGTCCACTCGCTCGTCGGCTCTGGGGCTCCTCGGGTGCAATCTCACATGGGGTCGATCATCCTGGATAAGCAGCCAGTTTTCTGCCCGAAACGATGGGGTGCTGACTACGGTAGTATTCTCACCGCACGAAGCACTATATATTAACAGACTATTATTAGCTTAATAGACTACGTCCAACTCGACGATATAGTGCCAAATATGACTATTCAAATATTAATATACACGATGTCTCAATACCGATGGTAGGCCGAACTTGGCCTTACTCCCACACGTGGCGTCGCGGGGAGGCTTTACGTCTGTCACTCTATTGGAGGGTAAGAAACTGGACTGAAAAGGAAGTCCTACTTTAGTAGCGCAGTATATATACGCACTATGAACAAATAGTCCCATTAGTGGTGCGGTAGCCAGATTCCTACGCGGAACTAGGACTTGTTCGTACATGTTGAGCGGTACGTTTGAACTGGGTCTGGGGGGTATGGCAGCCTGGCACCAAGGTCTCGACCAATAGTAGAATGGAGACTATTATGGGATGTTCAGTAGGCTAGAGTGGATATTCAATGCATATTGCACAAGGAATATACAAGGGATATCAGGGAATATTAGAGAATATACAAATACAATTAAATATATATATATAAATAAATATATATATTCGGTTTAATCTGGCCCTTCACAACAATGATGTTTCACTGTAGGCAGAAAATGAACAATATTATTGGGGTGGAGAAAAGAAAAAAAGAGGGAAAAGCAGTGGTTCTCAACCTGTGGGACAGGACCCCCAGGGGCGGTCCCCACATGATTTTGGGGCCATGGAATGTTTTGTGAGTTACATATTTAAATACATTTGGTAATTTAGCTGACACTTTCATTCAAAGCAACTTACAAATTGTGTACAACAAGTCAGTAGGAGTGGTACATATCTAGCAGCCAAGGATAAGTAGTATTGTTTGTCAGTGTCAAGCTTGAGTGTTATACTCTGAGTACATACTGTAGTAGTATAGACATATTAGCATAGTTGGTACTGGTAGTAGTATATACATGGTAGCATAATACTAGTAAAATGAAGTAAAACAATTCAGATATTGAAGAAGTGTGTAATACAAGTTCATGTTAAAAGGATGACACAAAAAGCCAGACCGAAGTGCCAGAGATAGAAATCGAGGACTATTCAATCATCAGGAGGGATAGGAACCAGTATGGAGGTGGTGTCTGTGTGTATATACACAAAGATACCAAATTCAGCAACCGTACTGACCTTAACCATGATGAGATTGAAACTGTATGGATTGAAATCTTATTTGAAAGGGCAAAATCAGTACTAATAGGCACAATCTATAGACCACCAGAACAGAGTGGCTTTTATGACACACTTGATGGGTGCTTAACTGGGGTGGAGGGCGTAGAAAAAATCCTTATTGGGGACTGGAACACGGATATGCTACGTAAAGCAGCACCCGTCTTCAAGGCCTTCAGTAGATTTTCTGATCTGCACGGTTTCAGCCAGTTAATCACCCAACCCACAAGGGTGTGTGAATCAACCCAGACTACCATTGACCTCATCCTGACCTCCGACAAGTCCATGATCTCCAATAAAAGGGTGATAGCATGCGGGTTAAGTGATCATTATATGATATTCTGTTCCCGCAAAAAGCCAAAGCAAAAGGCTGGCTGTCACAAAATGGTCACATCTAGAGACCTCAAAACGTACTCTAGCGAGGCCTTTAACCTTGAACTGAAGAGCCTGGACTGGTCAGATGAACTCAATGGTACACTGGTTGAAGAAACCTGGCTTGGCTTCAAAACCAAATTCTCAACAATACTAAACAACATGGCCCCCCTAAGAACCACCAGGGTAAAAAATCGCGCTGAGCCGTGGATGCACACTGAAATACTGACCGCTATGAAAGCCAGAGACAAAAAATGCTCTGAATTTCATAAAAGTCAGTCAAAGCTTACCAAAAGCACGAGCAGTGAACTCCAAGCCCACGTGACTGAACTCAAACTAGAAAGAAACAGACTAAGAAATGACGTAAACTCCATGATAAAAACTGCAAAAAAAAATTTCATCAATGACAAAACTGAGGAAAACAAAAATAAACCACGTGAACTTTGGAAATTACTCAATAATCAACTAGGCTGCAGTAAAAAACTTAAAACCAGGTTCTCAAACATAAACATAAAGACGGACAACACGCTCATCACAGACAAACTGGATGTAGCCAATTACTTAAACACTTTCTTCACAAACATAGCCACAACACTGGTAAACAAACTACCCTCCCACTCAGGGCAGTATGGGGTAGAACACATAGTAGCATACTACAAGAACCTAGGCGTCCACAAAGACGATTTCAAACTGGAAATGGTAACTACAGATGAGGTACTCAATAAACTGAGCGCCCTCCAACCGAACAAGGCCACTGGCCATGACAACATCCCCTCCAAATTCCTCAGAGACTCAGCAGCCGCCATCACCCCAGTCATCACACACATAATAAACCTCTCCATAAAACAGGGACACGTCCCCAAGGACTTCAAAATAGCGAGAGTAACACCCCTGCACAAAAAGGGCAGCAAATTAGACCCAGGCAACTACCGCCCTGTTTCTATCCTTACATCCATCTCGAAAGTCATGGAAAAAATTGTATACGAACAGGTCGAAAAGTACCTTACGGATAAAAATCTAATCTACGAATTCCAATCTGGCTTCAGAACATCCCACTCCACTGACACATGCCTTCTCTATTTGAACGACCACATCAAGCAAGAGGTGGACGCGGGCAAATACTGCGGCATGGTCATGCTAGACCTACAAAAGGCCTTCGACACTGTCAATCACACCATTCTGATTGACAAGCTAAAAGCAATTGGTTTTGATAGTTTATCAGTGAGCTGGATACAATCCTACCTGGAGGGGAGAGAACAGATGGTGGAGGTAAACGGTACCCTATCCCCCCCCCTCACAGTGAACTGTGGTGTTCCACAAGGAAGCATACTAGGACCACTACTGTTCCTAATTTATGCAAATGACATGTCGTCAGCTTGTGACTGCAACTTGTTCCTGTTTGCGGACGACTCAGCCCTGCTGGTCTCTGACAAGAACAAATTACAGGTTGAAAAAACCCTCAGCTCGGAACTAGGCAAAATCTGCATATGGCTCGCCGACAACAAACTATCATTACACATGGGCAAAACAGAGTCCATTCTCTTCGGTTCAAATAACAAACTCAGCAAAACAGACGGCTTCTCAGTTACAGTGGGTGACAATATTGTCACAAGGAAAGATGAAATTACCTACCTGGGTTCCATCCTAGAGGCTAATCTTTCCTGTGACAAAATGGCATCCAATGTAATAAAAAAAGTCAATCAACGAACTCGATTCTTGTACCGGATCTCCTCCCTGGTAAACAAGTATACCCTGAAGACTCTGGCAGGAGCACTCATTCAAGGGTACTACGACTATGCTTGCACCTCATGGTACCAAAGCACCTCAAAGGCACTAAAAACCAAATTACAAACATCTCAAAACAAACTAGTCAGACTACTGCTTGACCTGACTCCCAGAACCCACCTCACCCCTGCACACTTTGCCAACCTAGGATGGCTTAGAGTAGACGACAGAGTACAGCAACTTGCAATGGGCCTGGTCTACAAGATACACTACACGACCAAGGTACCCATGTACATGTCAAAATACTTCCCAAAGGTCAGTGAATACCACGATCACAACACCAGAGGGAGCTCCACAAATCATGTAAAACCCAGATTCGGCACAAACAAGGGACTAAACACGTTTCGCAATTATGCCACAACAATGTGGAACGCCCTACCCAAAGCTGTAAAGGAATGTAAATCACTACCCACCTTCAAAAACACTCTCAAAGAACACCTACGGGAGACTGCAATTCAAAACTGGCCCCTACAAATGTCCTAACCCAGTTGTACAATAAAGACCAAGCATGGCTTTGTCAGTATTCCAATGTACAGCCCCACCCAACCCAACACCCACACAACCTCCTCCAATGTACAGTTTCCATGTCAAATGTATGTCAGTATTCCAATGTACAGTGTGTGTGTCCCCTACCCAACCCCCCCCCCCCACCTCCAATGTACAGCCCCACCCCACCTACCCATTCTCCCCCAATGCACAGTTTCTATGTCAAATGTATATACTCTTCTTCTGGATTTTTTTTGTATCACAAACAGTACTGTATTTGAAAATCTGGTATGTCATAAATGTATAGATGTAGCAGTACTGTCTATCTGTATGTCATGTGTGTCATATGATGAATTGAAAATGGGGGACCCTGATGGAAACAAGACGAAAGTCTTTCTCAGGTCTGCATCCTCTTAACAATTGTATGTATTGAGCTGTACTGTACTGTACCCATTCTGCAATCTGTTAATAAACTTTTCAATCAATCAATCAATCAAACCGAGGGCTTGTTTCAGTTTTATAATAAACAATCAAACTGAGAATTTTTTTTCCTGCCTATTTGTTTGGTGGAAACTTGGTCACGAAGTAAAAAAAAAATAAAAAAGTAGTGCCGATGTAGCTAGCTATTTTTGCCATATTCTTGTAGTGTAGCTTGCTACATTTCTCTGGGGATAGCTTCCATTGTAGTTGAGCTATATTTAATCGAGAGTAACTTGTAGTGTAGCTTGCTACATTTTCCAAGTAGCTTGCCCATCACTGGTGAAAACCAACCATTGTTTCTGTGCATTTAGAAGTTTGCTGGTAACATTCACAGTACAGGCACGTCACATGATCAACTACAGGGCGTATCTTACAGTTGGTCTCTCGCATCGATGACTGCATTGTCCATTGATAAATGGATGAAGCGCCAGATGATCTGTGGACCAAAAAATATCCAATACAGGCTTCCAAAGTATATAAATAAGAGGCCAATGGACTGCATTAGAAAAGTGTGGTACGTTACCTACAGTATATACTTTTATAAACTGGGTGACTGTCAGCAACCATTGGTTCTGTGCAAACGGTAAAAATTAGGGGGGAAAAAGATAAATAAAAAAAATAAACTATATACACACACAATGCAAATGATGAATGGAGTTGACACAGCTAAATTACTAACATAACGTCTCATCTGCAAGTGGTCCAAACATGCCTATGCAATATCTACAACCATGGCCCAAATACATGTGTTCAACGCATTTGTCTTGTACAGAAAACAGTGCAACTACCCATACACTATACTATACTATACTATACTATACTATACTATACTATACTATAGTGTGGTCCTCCCACACGCTACGCCCTCTCGATGAGAATCCGCGCTGCCAGGTGAAAAGAAGCGGTGATTGGCTGGACGTGTGTCGGAGGAACCACGTGGTAGCCTCCACTCTCCCAGATGATCTGACTGTGGGGGGTAAGTGTGCAGCGACCAGGAAGGGACTGGGAATTGGCATACGACTAACATTGGGATGGGAGAAAATCGGAGGAAAATGGAGGGGGAAAAAGACCAAAAAAAAAAAAAAAAGTAGTCTGTACTTCTGTATGACAACTAATAAAGAAACTATTTAGAAAAATCCTTCTTTGTGTGATACAGAGTGAAGCATTTTTCACGATGCAGGGGGACTTTGCACGATGTGCAAAAATATCTGGTCTCACTCCTGAGGCCACGCCTAAGGCAGACCCGACATTTCCTACACGGTAGCTTTTGCTTGGGGGTGGCTTTGTACGCCACCATTACATGTTTCACAAAGCCACCCACTAATCTGCTCTGCGGGTCCCCCGGTGGGGCCCTAGGGTCGCGCTGCCTGTCACGCCCCACCTGCTCAGCCCCTGCTTCCTCCTCACCCCCACCGCCGCCCTCCTCCTCCTCCTCTGCCACCCCAGGAATCTTCAACTCCTCAGCTCCTGTGTAGGTCCGCGCCACAGCCCTGGTGTACCGGAAGAGGTTGTGATAATACCCTTGTGGGTGCCTGGATTCAATACCAAAGAGACGTTAGGGACTGCAACGTTCTCTGCTTCACCGAAACGTGGCTCACGCCGGTCGTTCCAGACCACGCAATCCAACCAGCTGAACACTTCTTTATCCACCGCAAGGATCGTACAGCAGAGTCCGGTAAACAACGTGGAGGAGGTATTGCCTTCATGTTTAACAACAATTGGAGCGATCCAACTAACGTGAAGGAATTATCCAACCACTGCTGCCCAGACCTGGAATATATAACCATCAAGTGTCGTCCTTTCTTCCTCCCGAGGGAGTTAACGGCGATCATCCTTGTAGGAGTGTATATTCCACCGCAAGCCAGCAACAACGTTGCGCTCTCCAGACTCCACGACGAGGTAAATAGAATACAAGCGGCGAACGTTAACGCCGCCATTTTGGTGCTGGGTGATTTCAATAGCGCCAATCTGAGAAAGGTATTACCTGACTTCTATCAGCATGTGACTTGCAACACCAGAGGCGGTAACATCCTAGATCACTGTTACACGCAATTTAAAGGTGGCTACAAGGCTCATTCTGATAGTGGCTTTGGTAAATCAGATCACGCGTCCATCTTTCTTTCACCAATGTACAAACAGAGAATCAAAAGTACTCCTGTAGTCTCGCGAGAGGTGCAGAAATGGGATTTGACGTCAGAGGAGACGCTCCAGTCTGCGTTTCACTGCAAAGACTGGAATGTGTTCCGAGACACAGATAACATTAATGTCTACACGGAGACAGTGCTGGACTATGTTTGTACTTTGGTGGAAGAAACAATCCCCACTACCAAAATGAGAGTTTACCCAAATCAAAAACCCTGGGTAGACAAATCCGTCCGTGAAGCTCTGAGAGAGCGCACCAAAGCATACAACGACGGCCTAGTGGCAGGCAACATGAATGACCACAAGGTGGCGCGATACAATGTAAGGAGGACAGTGTCAGAGGCCAAACGGCGCTACAGGGATAAAATTGAACTCCAGTTTGAACAAGCTGACTCTAGAGCTATGTGGCAGGGGCTCAAAACGATGACAGACTACAAAGGCGCCTCCCTCAAACTGAACAGTGACATCTCCTTAGCAAATTACCTCAATACCTTCTATGCGAGGTTTGATGCTGGTAATAACAACACCAGCTCACAAGCCACGGCAATGGGGGGGGGGGGGGTCGGCTGCTGATGGAGGCGCAGTGTTCAGGGTAACAGAGCATGAGGTGAGGCGGACCTTTAAAAAAGTGAATATCAGGAAGGCAGCAGGTCCGGACGGCATCCCCGGCCGCGTCCTAAAAGTCTGTGCCGACCAACTGGCCCCAGTATTCACTGACATATTTAACCTGTCCTTAGAACAGGCTGTCATCCCCACCTGCCTGAAGAAGTCCACTATTATCCCTGTACCCAAAAAATCCAAGCCTGCTTGCCTCAACGACTACCGCCCTGTAGCTCTCACCTCCATAGCCATGAAGTGCTTTGGGAAGCTAGTAAAGGGCTACATCTGCTCCTCCCTCCCCATCAACATGGACCCCCTGCAATTTGCATACCGCCCCAACAGGTCCACGGAGGACGCCATAGCCCATGTGCTGCACACAGCAGCATCACACCTGGACAAGAGGCAGGGGAACTATGTGAGAATGCTATTCATCGACTACAGCTCGGCATTCAATACCATAGTCCCCTCCATACTCATAGCCAAGCTCAGGGACCTGGGCTTGAACTATGACCTCTGCCAGTGGGTCTTGGACTTCCTGACTGGCAGACCCCAGGTGGTGAGAGCAGGCAACTGCACCTCCTCATCCATCACCCTCAACATAGGGGCCCCCCAGGGCTGTGTTCTGAGTCCCCTCCTCTACTCCCTGTACACACACGACTGTGTGGCTCAGCGGAGTAGCAATACAATCATCAAATTTGCTGACGACACAGTGGTGGTGGGCCTGATCTCTGCCAACGACGAGAGGGCCTACCTGGAAGAGGTCAAGGTCCTGGCGGGATGGTGCCAGGAAAACAGCCTCTCCCTGAACGTCAGCAAAACAAAGGAGATGATTGTGGACTTCAGGAGGTCGGGGGTCAAGGACTACAGCCCCCTCAGCATCGACGGGGCACCGGTTGAGAGAGTCAACAGCTTTAAGTACCTCGGAGCCTACATATCCGAGGACTTGACATGGACCACACACATTGACAGTGTTGTGAAGAAGGCACGACAACGCCTCTACTTCCTCAGGCGCCTAAGGAAGTTCCAAGTCAGTCAGAAGATCCTTAAGAACTTCTACTCATGTACAATAGAGAGCATCTTGACCGGCAACATCACCTCCTGGTTTGGGAATAGCACTGCACAAGACCGAAGCAGACTACAAAGAGTGACACGTTCAGCCGAACGCACAATTGGAGGGGGGCTCCCCACCCTCCAGAACATTTACAACAAGCGTTGCAAGGGCAAGGCTAAGAGAATCATTAAAGACTCCAGTCACCCGAACAACTGCCTCTTTGAACTGCTGCGGTCAGGCAAGCGATACCGGAGTCTCAAGGCGAGCACAGAAAGACTCAGAAGAAGCTTCTATCCCCAGGCCATCAGGCTGCTAAACGAACAATGAACACTACACAACAACAACCACCAAACGCACATAGCACACACATCCACACGCACACACTCACTTTAAACAAACACACTGTAGCACCCACTCCACACACTTTATAGCACACACCCACTTTAAACAAACACACTGTAGCACCCACTCCCCACACTTTATATTTATTGATGAAGGATTGCACTACAACTCGTACACCTTACTGTAAATTGTACCTAAATTGTACCTCATCCCATTTCTGCTTTGCACTATATAGTACTGTACATTAGTACACTGCATAGTATTGTATATTATATGGTAACTCAGAACATTGTACATATGTCTATACCGAACACTGTGACCTCATTTTCTTCTTCTAAATTACATGCTATACTATGTTATTTGATACTATCTTGTCTAGCATAGTCTCTGGAGCGTAACAGTAAGAAGCATTTTGTATGAAAGTATTCTGTACTTCTGTATGACAACTATTAAAGAAACTTGAAACTGGTTTTGTACAAGACAAAAGAGTTGAACATACATATTTGGATCAGATACAGCACAAACTTTTTGGTCCACTTTCCAGTCTTACGTGTACACGGATAGTACGCAAGGTTCTGATCCAGCTGGTCGACTCCTTTCATATGGCGGTTATAACACATGATGGTTGACGGCTTGAGCATCTCCACCCTCACTGCTTTGCCCTTCTTCTGCTTCTGCCACACTTTTGCCATTTCCATGGTGTCCTCATGGAAGCTGGTGATCGTCTTCACAATCCTTTTATCACGCCATGCCACGATCATGACCTGCTTGTTGTTGACAGCAATGCGCTCCCCCACACCGATGTCAGCATTGGTCAGGTTCTTGATGATGGCTGGCTCCCCCCGGTGCTTCCTGAGGGTACCACAGACGTCGGTCCTCAACTGTCAGAGCCTGGCGCACATGCTAACGGAGTTATAGAAATTGTCCATGTATAAAGAATGCCCTGCGCCGGCCAAACGTCCAAGCAGACCGACGACCGTGTCCCCCAGGTTCGCGCCATCCCGGCAATATGGCTTGAAGGCGAAGCAATATCCTGTGCGTGATTCGCACAGGAAGTATGACTTGATGCCATACCGGGTTGGCTTGTTGGGGTTGTAGACGCGGAAAGCCAGGCGGCCTCGCCATGCCATCATCCCCTCGTCAATGGCGAGCTCACGTTCGGGCTGGTACAGTTCCTTGCACCGCATATTGACATGGTCGACTACAGGGCGTACCTTACATAGTTTGTCTCTCACATCTAGGGATGTGTTGTCTGCAAAGTGGAGGAAGCGCCAGATCAACTCATAACGGTTGCGTGACATGGTGGTTGAGTAGAACGGTGTGAACATCAGCTCATCCATGGTCCAAAACATGTCCACGCGAGGCTTCCAAAGGACACTGCTCAGGAAGATCAGTCCAAGGAACTGTTTCAGCTCCTTCAATGTGAGGGCCTTCCAAACCAGTGCCCTGCTACTGGTTAGCGTGGGATCCAGCCGGGCAATGAACTGATCCGCATAGAGGTTGGTCTGGGCAACAATGGCGTTGAGAAAGTCATCTGTCAGGAACAGATCTAGCCATTTTGCAGGCCGGTGCGAATTCAGTGCCGCGGCGTCCTGGAGCAGCCCCGGTTGGGATGTGAAGGGGATCCTACGAGGCACCCAGCCCTCACGAGACCAGGCATTCTCCTGGTCCTGATGGCTCGCTGACCTGCTCTTCGCTCCATGTCACACCCCACGACCTGTCAATTATACAAATATGCAATTATCATAACACCCCTACTGTAGACAAACATTCATATACCATGTAGTTACAAACTGTGTGTGAGTGAATGAGTGAGTGTGTGTGGGGTTCAGATGTCAGAGCTGGACGTGGTGTGGGGGTCAGAGGTCAGAGCTGGAAGTGGTGTGCAGAGTGAGGCCAACTTACCACTCTTAGATGTGCGCTTCCGCCCTGCAACGGGTTCCGGAATGTCCTGACTATCATCCAGTTCTAGAATCACATGATGTAATACATTACACTAGTGCAATGTATTGTCCTTTTATTTACATGATATATATATATATATAGCATTATGTGTTATATTTTATGCACAATCACCTGCAGGAGTAGACTGTGATGCTCTGTCGTGTGGGCCATTGTCAGTCTCTGTGTCACTCTCTGCTCCAGAATCTGAATTGAATTGAATTCATCCAGTAAGTAAGTCTCATAAAACACAATAGTAATACATTTACATACATGAATGCAGTTAGTACATACCCAAGTAGGTGGGTGTACCACCACCTGACGCTGAGTCGGTATCGGAGCCTGTAATGCACAGAAAATAAATCAGCTGTCTTCGAAACTAGGAGTTTACATCTGTAGCCTAGCTGTGAGATGGTCTGCTGCAGCTGTTGGCACACACACACACACACACACACACACACACACACACACACACACACACACACACACACACACACACACACACACACACACACACACACACACACACACACACACACACACACACACAAGCCCTTGTAAAAACATCTTTGATGTACTTCAAAGTGATGCAGTCATGACCTCCCCACACATACAGATGGCTGAAGCACATGTCGATTTAGAACTAATTACATTATAATAAAAAATACAAAATAACTTGGAATTACACTGAATATAATCTCCAATAATTTAGCTGTTTGAGTTGAATAACAATTTTCCACGAATTCATCGATTTGAACCTGTATTCTCTTTGATGTACTTCAAAGAGGCCTATAGGCCTTGATTTAGAACGATCATCTCCAATAATTTAGCTGTTTGAGTTGAATAACAAATTTACACAATAGTATAATGCATCGATTTGAACCTGTATGTATATACATTATACTGTATACACAATATTCACATTGCATTTGTCAAAATGAACTCTCCACTTACCCTGCTCTCGTCGACCACCAAGGCCCTCGTCGTGAGATGAATCAGAGTCTATAATAAATAAATTATAACGTTGGTCGGCGAAAATACACTATGTCTGCACAGCCACCTTCCTCTTCCTCGAACTGCGACGGGGAGATACGCTCCCGGTCCCGGGGCGAGACACGCCGCTGGGCCCAGCGACGGTCTCACGGCGCTGCCCGGTCGGAGCTACCAATGGCCCGGTCGTTGCAACAAGTCCAAACGCCAACTTGGTTTGAACAAACCGATCCTCCGTCGGCCTGTCCCCACGTTTCTTACCTACACTACGTTTCCTCATACTGAAATAATAATCTAAATGGAACAACTAACTGACCAAACTACTATTACTACTACTACTACTACAATATACTAACTAGACTACCACTAATCCCTCACAATAGTACTACTAGTTAGCACGACTAGGTACTTCTAAAGCACAGCTGAAACCTTACAATTATTCTGATACTACTACTAATACTGTATAAAACTATGACTATACGACTATATGCTGATCTCAATGTAAATATCTCTCTCTCAATCTCTCTCTCTCTATCTCTCTATCTATCTCTCTATCTCTCTCCCCAACAAAACCTTGTTGATTCTGGGAAGGCGTAAGCTCTTATACCTGCGGTCAGGTATACTGCCCTGTCAAGGCAGACCGCAGTAACTTCAAAAAAGTGAAACTGAGAAAAATGGCTTTAAAGTTTTTTGACTTGCCATCCAAAATGTGTTATAGGTAGATAGATGATAGTACCCAGATTTAACATGTATTAATGAAGTAATCTTTAGGCATACAAAAATATGACATAATTATTTTAATTAACCCCCAAAAAGCAGATACTGCACTCTGCTGCACAGTTCCCTTAAATAATTATACAGGTAATGTACAGGCAAAGTGCAGTAACTTCAAATACAATGTTGTTTTTCCTCCAGCTTTCATAACTTAACCTAGCCATTTTATTTGGATCATCATCATTCCAATATATTCAGGTGTTAAATTTCATTTTCAAAATGGCTAGGTTAAGTTATGAAAGCTGGAGGGAAAACAACATTGTATTTGAAGTTACTGCACTTTGCCTGTACATTACCTGTATAATTATTTAAGGGAACTGTGCAGCAGAGTGCAGTATCTGCTTTTTGGGGGTTAATTAAAATAATTATGTCATATTTTTGTATGCCTAAAGATTACTTCATTAATACATGTTAAATCTGGGTACTATCATCTATCTACCTATAACACATTTTGGATGGCAAGTCAAAACACTTTAAAGCCATTTTTCACTGTTTGGAAGTTACTGCGGTCTGCCTGGTTTTTGAGTGTGATTTTGTAGTTACTGCAGTTTTTAAAACCCCATATCTCCAAAACTGAGCGACATTAACATCTGAAACTTGGTCACAAGATAAAACATTTATTGACAAGTTCAATTTCACTCATAACTCAATTCTGACTTTTTTTGAGTTACTGCGGTCTGCCTTGACAGGGCAGTATACTGGCCAATCAAAGATCAGCTTCATTGTAGGCTGCAATATCATTCTCTTGGGATACAGTGTTCGAAAATAGGGGGACACTGCCACCTAGTGTAATTTGAGAGGAAATGCAGTTTCCGGTTCAAACCCAAGTCCAAAAGCTCCGCGGTGAAGTTCAGACTGGGAAAATGGAAAAAAGATGTAAACAGATCAAAGACGTGGTACGGCGTCTTTGGCAGAATGAGCATGGCGAGGAATTACGTGGTAAGGCATTTTTGGCGATTAAAGTGTTAATGTGACCACTGTAAACAGCATGTCAACATAATCGTAAACAAGCAGCTTTGCATTGGGTGCACTGTGGAATGAGTTTGAGCGTTTATCTTAGACCTTGTACAGTCTGAAGCGTGGAGGCCTTACTTTATATTATACAACGGCCTGCAAATTTCTCGATTCTGATTGGCTGAAACAGTCCATTTACACGTATGTATTGGGAACACTCCACGCTGGTGGTCCTAGGACCCGCCCACAACCGAATCACATCACATCACTCCGCCGGATCACAAGATGGCGGACAATAATCTTTAACAATGATAGCGTCATAACGACTAAATATGAAGCGATTCTGTCACGGCGAATGTCTTAGTCCTTTAAACAATGTTGGATGATGTAATTGATGGGTCATGAGTCAATACAGAACAAAAGAAAAATCGCGGATTGATTGATTGATTAATTTGCGATTCTTTTTTCAATTTCTTTTTCCTTCCCTCTGACTGCAGCGCTGGCTCTAGTCTCCACCCACCGCCACTGCCCCCCCCCCACCCCCCCCCCCCCCACACACACACACACACACACACACACACACACGTACACATTCACATTCACACACACACACACACACACACACTCCTGTCTGCAACAGCGGGGGAAAGTCAGACTGAGAGAGGAGCAGCTGAGTGCTGCACTGTTTTAAGTGAGCATGGTCTATTGAATTGATTGATTGGTTGATTGCTAATTTTATTACTGTACGCCTGGTTTCCAACTGGTTAAGTTTAGGCAAAAAAAATGAATAAAAAAATAGGGCAAAGAAAACTTTTTTTTCGTATAGGGCAAAGAAAACATTTTAATTTGTTTTACCTACTTTCTATAGAAGCATCTAAGAATGAAGTTCTATAGAAAGTAGGTCTGCATCCCCTTAAAAATTGTGTGTATTGAGCCGTACTGTATTGTACCCATTCTGCATCTAGTAATACAATGTTCAATCAATCATTCCAATAATACACAGTTGGATGTGTTAGTTGGTTGGATGCACTTCCGAGCTGCTTCCACATGAGGCAACTTCTCTCAATCATTCCAATAATACACAGTTGGATGTGTTAGTTGGTTGGATGCACTTCCGAGCTGCTTCCACATGGAGGCAAATTGTCTTTTTTGTAGTTGTGGGAACTACTTTTTCTGGCGGATGGTTTTTTCAATAAATCTTCGATTAATGTGTGTTTATTGTATAGCAATAAGGTTGGATGAATGTGGCAGTTGTATAAAAGCTTTACACCACTTGCAGTCGTGATTTGTGAACAATAAACCATGCCTAGGGGGGTCTAACGACCACCCCTAGGCATGGTTTATTGTTCACAAACCACTCCTGCGCGTGATGTAATGCTTAAGTATAGTTGTGTGGCTAACTGGGGGGGGGTGAGTATCCGGTATGATGAACAGCATGGATTGTGCTGAGAAAGGAGTCTACCAATTGACAACATCACTGGGACCTGCGAGCATCATTTGACAAGCCATTCGGATGAGTGACCACGTCCGGTTGCGAGCGGTCCTGAACTGACCAGTCACCACTGATGGCGAAAATTATTGTCCACCATTTTAGCCAAGGAGCGTCTGCTCTGAAAGCGATCTGGCGCTGAGCGCTGGGGAAGTTGACACAAGAAGACGAAGAAGTCCTTTGTTTTGACTAGAGCCTTGAAATTAATGGCAGTGGACGGCCATTTTGGATAATCATGCCGAATATTTACTGGTACACACATTACAAAAACCTTTGTAAAACATTCATTTTCCGTGGGATTTTTATAAACTTTGGACCTGTACAACATAATACTTCAGGCTATGGAACCATTATGTTTTCCAGCTCCTACCTCTCAGCTGGAACTTAAAAACAGGCATCTGGCAACCAGTAAAAAGAAATGTGAGTACACAAAACTTTTACTTCAGTGTGTTCACAATAGAATTATTGTTGAATAATTTCATTAGCACTCAAAGTTATATTTCATTATTGTGTAAGAAACTTCTCTTAACACATTGGTCGCCAAAAACGGCTTACGACATGTTTGCCCGCCATGCGTTGAACGCCAACAACGTCGTACGCCGTTTTTCAAATCAATATTTCATTTGTTCGCCATGGCATTCATAATTCATCCAGCCAACCTCCGGAGCTGCAGCGGGACCCTGAATGAGATTGCAACGCCTCAATACCGCCGCCTGGTGGATGGTCGGGCGAGTTACACTCTCAAAACCGGAAGTTCTGATCGGTGCGTCGAGGAAATCCCTCCGGCAGTAATATCTTGCTACGGGACTACAGACAAACACTGGCGTGCATTTGGATCGCTTCCATAACGCAATAATCAATATGATTTCGGTGTTTATTGCGCCATACAAACCGGAAATGGATCTAGGCGATCGCCGTAAAATAATTGGGATATTTTTCTTCCAGTCTCATCAACGAACGGTAAGAGGACAGTAACGTTATTTTCAGCCCGATTGTGCGTTTCTTTGTTTGCAAACAGTCTGATCAATATATCAACCCATACTACATAAAGCCGTTACTGACGATAAAGGAATTATAGACAACCCCGGCCCCCCCTTTCCTCCACGCATGATGAAGCATAATGTATACTGCCCTGTCAAGGCAGACCGCAGTAACTTCAAAAAAGTGAAACTGAGAAAAATGGCTTTAAAGTGTTTTGACTTGCCATCCAAAATGTGTTATAGGTAGATAGATGATAGTACCCAGATTTAACATGTATTAATGAAGTAATCTTTAGGCATACAAAAATATGACATAATTATTTTAATTAACCCCCAAAAAGCAGATACTGCACTCTGCTGCACAGTTCCCTTAAATAATTATACAGGTAATGTACAGGCAAAGTGCAGTAACTTCAAATACAATGTTGTTTTTCCTCCAGCTTTCATAACTTAACCTAGCCATTTTATTTGGATCATCATCATTCCAATATATTCAGGTGTTAAATTTCATTTTCAAAATGGCTAGGTTAAGTTATGAAAGCTGGAGGGAAAACAACATTGTATTTGAAGTTACTGCACTTTGCCTGTACATTACCTGTATAATTATTTAAGGGAACTGTGCAGCAGAGTGCAGTATCTGCTTTTTGGGGGTTAATTAAAATAATTATGTCATATTTTTGTATGCCTAAAGATTACTTCATTAATACATGTTAAATCTGGGTACTATCATCTATCTACCTATAACACATTTTGGATGGCAAGTCAAAACACTTTAAAGCCATTTTTCACTGTTTGGAAGTTACTGCGGTCTGCCTGGTTTTTGAGTGTGATTTTGTAGTTATCCCAGCCCTGTTACCCGTTTCCCCCACGTCCATTCCTTGTACTTTATTTGTTATAAACGCTGCTTGTTTCCTCCGTCCTCTCCTGCGCCCGTCCTGACTCTCTACAAACATTTCACATCCTTACTTTCCCCCCTGCTCTGTGGACCTGCCGACTGTACTCCCACCGTTCCCACCATCACTGGATCTCAAACTGGACTACAAACCCCGCCACTGGAAAACAAACTCCCGGATCTACACATTTTCTCCCCGACAAAACCTTACCTGTCCTCCGGACCGGTTCTGTGTGTGTCCCTCCATCTGCTCCTGGCTGTTTGCTGTCGGCTAAACCAGCCACCTGCTGCTGGCACTGCCTGCCTGGCCGTGCTATCCTACTACTCCCTTCCCGTGAGGGCGACACCACTCCCTCGCGCTGGTTTGCGGGTTCCCATCTCCTCGGGTGAGTGTCGGCGATACTCCATTACTGCCCTCAATCTCCTCTTGGTCTTGGCTGTTAGTATGGCGCGGTCAGGTCGGCCTGCTACACGGGCTTGGTCTGGAGCCGGCTACTACACGCTGCTCCAAAACAACAACACACTCTCTCCCAGTATCCAGCTGCAGCCCCGGAGTGATCCGCTCAAGATGCTACTCCAACTCTCCGCCCTCCAGCTACTACCCATTTTTAACCCACTCCTGCTCCTATTCTACACCCAACATGGACTCCTGCTTCTCCTACCGTTTTCCCCTTGGATTCTCACATTCCCCCCCTCCCCCCATTTTTCACTGCCCCCCCCCCAACCCCCGCCGCTTCTCATATACTCCTGCTGATCTTCACTCATTCAACAACAATTACCGCCTCCCTGCTGCCACTGCCACTGCTGCCAGAAACGCTGGCATTCACTGTCGCCGTCGCTACATCCACAGAGGCCCCCGCCTAAATCGAAACCGGACTCTCCACCTGCCTGAAGGCTCATACATCCCCTCTTCCTGGACTACCTCTCGCCCCCCTGCCACCCCCACCCGCCACACCGCTAACCTCGATAACCTAAGTCTCAGTCCATATCCTCTGCCTTTCCCCCTGACTCCGCCCCCTCTAACCCCGACGACTATGCCCTCCTCCTCAACTCTACTCTCTCTGACTCCCTCGACTCACTGTGACCCCTGAAAACCTTCACTGTCTCATTCACCACCTCCTCCCCCTGGTACACTCCGGAACTCCGCTCTATGAAGCAGACCGGCTGTCAATTAGAACGCCTCTATAAAAAAACCCACCTCACCATCCACGCCGACCTCCACAAACAGCATGTCTCCTCCTACCGTGATGCACTCCAAGCTGCCAAATCTGCCCACTACTCCACCATCATCAACAGCAGCCCCCGGACCCTCTTCTCCACTGTCAAGAAACTCCTACAACCCCCGGACAATAACTCACTCTCCTCCCCTGACCTCTGCAACTCGTTTCTCCACTTCTTCAATGATAAAGTATCTCTAATCAACAGCTCACTGACTGCCCGCATCGCCAATTCCCCCACCCTCGCCCTCCCCCCACCATCATTTTCCCCCCACCTGACTCCATCCCTCCCACCCCTTTTACTGCCTTCGCCCCAGTCGACTCCTCCTTCATCATGGACCTCATGACCACCTCCAAGACCACTACCTGCTCCCTTGACCCCCTACCCACTACTCTCACCAAAGCCTGCCTCCCTGCTCTCATCCCCCACCTCACCGCCCTTTTCAACCAGTCACTATCCCTAGGCCACGTCCCCTCCCCCTATAAACTCGCCACTGTCACCCCTGTCCTCAAAAAACCCACTCTTGACCCATCCAGCCTCTCCAACTACCGCCCCATATCCAATCTTCCTTTTTTCTCTAAAACACTGGAACGCATTGCTGCCTCCCAACTCCACTCCCATCTCCAGTCCAACACCCTCTATGAACCCCTCCAGTCTGGCTTCCATCCCGCTCACAGCACCGAAACTGCACTGGTTAAAGTTATCAACGACATCCTCATCTCCGCTGACTCCGGTGCCCTCAACATCCTGATCCTACTTGATCTCAGTGCAGCCTTTGACACAGTGTGTCACTCCATCCTCCTCCAAAGGCTGCACCAACTGGGTGTTGAGGGCACAGCACTTGGCTGGTTCTCCTCCTACCTCACAGACAGACACCAATTCATCTCCCTCTCCGGCCACACCTCCTCCCCCTCCCCAGTCACACAGGGGGTCCCCCAAGGCTCAGTCCTTGGCCCCCTGCTCTTCATCTGCTACATTCTCCCCCTTGGTCACATCATCCGTAAATACCACCTCAACTTCCACTGCTACGCTGACGACACCCAAATCTACATCAGTACACAATCCCCCCACAGCCCACCCCTCAGTCGAATCCTGCATCACCAAACTCCAAACTTGGATGACTCACAACTTCCTCAAACTGAACAGTGACAAGACTGAACTTCTTATCATTGGCACCAAAACCACCCTCACCAGATCCAGACCCATCACACTCACCATCAACGACTCCACCATCACCCCCTCCCCCCTAGTCCGAAACCTCGGTGTCCTCCTTGACCCCACCCTCTCATTTGACCCCCACGTCCACTCCATGGTAAAAATATCCTACTTTCACCTCCGCAACATCGCACAAATCCGTCACTGCCTCTCCCCCCCTGCTGCTGAATCCCTCATTCACACCTTCATCTCCTCCCGCCTCGACTACTGCAACTCCCTCCTCACTGGTATCACCTCCTGCTCCCTCCATAAACTGCAAATGGTCCAAAATTCAGCCGCCCGCCTCCTCACTAACACCCGGTCCCGCGAACACATCACTCCTGTCCTCCACTCCCTCCACTGGCTCCCGATCAAACACAGCATAAACTTTAAAACACTACTCCTCACCTTCAAAGCCCTCCACAGCCTGCCCCCCCCTACCTGACTGATCTCCTTCTTCCCTACCGCCCCACTCGTTCCCTCCGGTCCTCCTCCACTGCTTCCCTCACTGTCCCAACATCCAAGCTTAAAAACTTTGGAGATCGGGCCTTCTCTCGTACTGCACCCCAACTCTGGAACTCCCTCCCCCAGTCCATCAGAGACTCCCCTACACTCTCCACCTTCAAAGCTCGCCTCAAAACCCACCTGTTCTCCCTTGCCTTCAACCCCCCCCACCCATAACTTCTGTTGAACCGTTTAAGATCTGGGTTTGGTCGCTTTAAAGCAGCATTAAAGAAGTGGGGCCTGGTAGACAGTGCTGCATGTCAGTGTGGAGACCCTGAGCAGACTGTTGACCACATCCTGACCATCTGCCCCCTATACAAACCACCTTCGGAAGCCAGCCTCTTTGATGTGGGACCAGAGTTAAGGGCATGGCTACAAAATACGGAGTTGGACCTCTGACGTTACACGAACGAAGAAGAAGACATACTGTATCATACTGTATCATACTGCATCATACTGTATCATACTGCATCATACTGTATCACATACTGTATCATACTGTATCACATACTATATCATACTGTATCATACTGCATAATACTGCATCATACTGTATCACATACTGCATCATACTGTATCACATACTGTATCACACACTGTATCACATACTGTATCTCATACTGTATCCTACTTCATCATACTGTATCATACTGTATCACATACTGCATCATACTGCATCATACTGTATCACATACTGTATCATACTGTATATCATACTGCATCATACTGTATCATATACTGTATCACATACTGTATCACATACTGTATCATACTGTATCATACTGCATCTCAGTGCGCATGCGTCGCCTGAGACGGCTGCTGCTGCAGATCGCTCTACCCGTTCTGTACTTTTTGTCAAGTTCTACATCTTTATTGTACTTTATTTTTTTTTACCTGGTAACAAGTCGTGCCCTTCTAAACATGCAGTTTAGAAGAGTTTTTAGTTTTAGTTTTAGTTTTTGTCCATCTGGCTGATGGGCGAATAACTTTTTCAACTCTCGAGCGGACAACAGCTGACCGGAGCATCCTTTGTTTACACAAGAGATCAGTTGTTGTCGCTATGCAACCAGCCGGCGCTCTACAGCCAGCTAACCAACCCGGAGTTATCAAACATATTCCCGGAGGAGATACTAAGGACAAACGGTAGCTTTCGGTGCGAGACAGAAGAGGGCTGAAGCACGGAGAGAGAGGAGGAGATTTAAACCATATCATCATGGGGAACGTGAGGTCTCTGGCAAATAAGATGGATGAGCTGGCCGCTCTTGCCGGCAGTCAAAAGGAATACCGTGAGTGTAGCATTATGTGTTTTTCTGAGACATGGTTGCACACAGATATTCCCAATAGCAATGTCTCTATAGACGGGTTTCAGATTGTGCTCTCTGATCGTAACCGTGGGAGCGGCAAGCGAAAAGGAGGGGGGCTTGCTTTATTTATTAATAAGAGATGGTGTAACCCCAGCCATATTACAATCAAAGAGCGACACTGTGACCCGGATATAGAGATGTTAGCTGTAGGACTCAGACCATATTATTTGCCAAGAGAAATCCCCCACGTTATCATGATGGCGGTTTACATCCCCCCCATGGCAAACCCGATGGCCCTGTGTGACGTCATCCACGGCGCTATTTTACGTCTCCAGACGAAACACCCGAAGGCTCTAATCCTCATTTCAGGGGATTTAAACCATGTAAAACTGGACAAATCACTACCAAATTTCCAACAATACGTCAGCTGCCACACCAGGGAAAATAGGACCCTAGACCTGCTTCATGCCAACATCAAGGAGGCATACAGCTCCTCATCACTACCACAGCTGGGCCGGTCGGACCCTCAACCCCTGGTTCACCTCAACCCCTGTTATGTGCCTCTGGTCAGAAGACAGCCTGCGACCAAAATAACTGTAAGAAGGTGGTCAGAGGAGGCTCAAGAGGCACTACAGGGCTGCTTTGAGGTCACAGACTGGCAGGCACTATGTGAGCCCCACGGAGAGGACATTGATGGGCTCACAGAGTGCATCACAGACTACATAAACTTTTGTGTGGACTCCAATGTTCCATCTAGGACTGTTACCTGCTACCCTAACAACAAGCCATTGGTCACTAAGGACATCAAAGCCCAACTGAACGAAAAGAAGAGGGCTTTCAACGCAGGTAACAGGGAGGAGGTCAAAAGAGTTCAGGGGCTTCTGAGAATCAACCTCAGAGAGGGCAAAGAGAAATACAGGAGGAATTTGGAAGGCCAGCTGGAGAACAATAACATCAAACAAGGCTGGAATGCAGACCATAACCGGCATTAAACCGGCAGGGGGAAGGGGAGTGGATGGAGATGTAGACCGGGCTAATGAGCTAAACCTGTTTTACAATAGGTTCGATACAGCGGCCCGGCCAGTCTGCCCCCCCCCCCCCCCCCCCGACACTACTCCAGTTGCCCTACCCACCCCCACTCCTTTCAGCCCTTCAACTCGAGCAACCCCCTCCCTCCCCCCAACTGCCCACCCCACCTCATCTCTGGTGCAGCCTGTCTGCCCCCCGCGGCTAGAAGACCCGCTCCTCCCCCCAACACCTGAGACCCCCACAGTGTGGCTCTCTGCAGACCAGGTGAGTACACAGCTGAACAAGTTACACACAGGCAAGGCTGCGGGTCCCGATGGGGTGAGCCCAAAGGTACTCAAAACATGTGCCTCTGCTGTGTGATGTGCTCCAGCTCATATTCAATATGAGCCTGAGGCTGCAGAGAGTCCCGACACTGTGGAAAACCTCCTGTGTGGTCCCTCTCCCTAAGTGCCCGCGTCCCAACACGTCCAAGGACTACATGCCGGTGGCTCTAACCTCCCATATAATGAAGACCATGGAGAGGTTAGTCCTGGAGCAACTCCGCCCGGTGATCAAACCCC
This sequence comes from Notolepis coatsorum, assembly GCF_963971535.1. Classification (NCBI taxonomy): domain Eukaryota; kingdom Metazoa; phylum Chordata; class Actinopteri; order Aulopiformes; family Paralepididae; genus Notolepis; species Notolepis coatsorum. The sequence goes on along the minus strand of NC_140173.1, from coordinate 105,302,169 downwards.
ACCTAGACCCACTCCAGTTCACCTACCACCCCCCGACTGGGGGTAGAGGATGCTGTCATCTACCTGCTGAACCGAGCCTACACTCACCTAGACAAGCCGGGGAGCAATGTGAGAGTCATGTTCTTTGACTTCTCCAGTGCTTTTGATACCATAAGGCCTGGGCTGCTGGGTGAGAAGTTGGAGGCGATGCAGGTAGAGGCCCCCCTGATGACTCTGCGATAGTGGGATGTATAAAGGACGGTGACGAGAGGGAATACCGGGAACTGGTAGTGGACTTCGTCACATGGTGCGATAAAAACCACCTGCAGCTAAATGTGGCGAAGACCAAGGAACTGGTGGTGGAGCTGGGGAGGAGGAGGAGTGCACCTGTGACACCTGTTTCCATCAGGGGAGTCGATGTGGACATGGTTGAGTTGTACAAATACCTCGGTGTGCACATCGACAACAAACTGAACGGGTCAAAACATGCAGAGGCACTGTACAAGAAGGGCCAGAGCCGACTCTACTTCCTCAGAAGGCTGAGATCCTTCAATGTCTGTACAAGGATGTTGAGGATGTTCTATGAGTCTGTGGTGGCGGGCGCCTTCTTGTATGCTGTGACCTGCTGGGGCAGCGGACTGAGAGCAGGGGACACAAGCAGGCTGGATAAGCTGGTCAGGAAGGCCATGAGCGTGGTTGGGGTGGAGCTGGACGTGGCGGAGAGGAGGAGCCTTGCTAAGGTCCAGGCCATCAGGGAAAACCCCTCCCACCCACTATACACAGACTTGGCTGACAGGAGGAGCATGTTCAGTGCCAGGCTCACACTACCTAAATGCAGCACTGAACGGCACAGGAAGTCCTTCATTCCAACAGCCATCACACTATACAATGCATCACTGTGCCTCACTGCATCACTGAGCACAGAGTGACAGTTACCATCTTCCTGGACTCTTAGTTTTGAAACAGCACTGTGCAATATTACACCTACTGTAGACCTCAGTATATTTTTACTGTATTTATTTACGGTATATTTTATTCCATTTTTATTCTATTTTACTCTACTCTTATCTTAGGCAATTTGATTTGATTTGTTTTGTTATTCTTATTCGTGACCTGTTCTGTCTAAATGTTTAAATGTTGAGCAATTTGCAGTGTCAAATTTCCCTCTGGATAATAAAAGTATTTCTATTCTATTCTATTCTATCATACTGTATCATACTGTATCTCATACTGTATCATACTGCATCATACTGCATCATATTGTATCATACTGTATCTCATACTGTATCATACTGTATCATATTGCATCATACTGTATCTCATACTGTATTTTGTTGTACCATTCTTGTGACAATGACAATAAAGATCATTCATTCATCTCACTGCAGAAGACTACAAACTACAGAGAATACACATTGATGTAACAAAATGGGAGCAGATGAAGAACAAGCTTGATGCTAATTTCTACAGTCCATGCGAGTGTGAAATGTGAATGTGGAAAAAGCTAGGATTATCACTCACCATTGACAATCACCACACTTTTGAGTCTCTTCTGGAGAGTGGAGGCATCTTGCAAAGTCATTCAGTCTGTAGTGTACAACCACAACTTGTGTTATTTTGGAATAAAACAATACAATCACAGAGGCATCTAAAGTTAGCTACCGTTTCCTTGGAGGCCTTCTGCAGGCCTTGTTCCTTTGTGTGGTTGCCTAGCTAACGTTACATGCTACATTTACAATTTACATTTAGCTGACGCTTTTATCCAAAGTGACTTACAAGTTCTGTACGACAAGTCATCAGGAAGGGCACAACTATATCAGCTGAGTAATAATGTTCATCAAAGTGTTGAGTGCTAGTGTAGGTTAGTATACAGTGGCGGCAGGTGAATTCTTCTCCAGGGGGGGCGCTATACCAAACATTTTGCAAACATGTACCGAGGTATGACAATGTCACACACACACACACAAACACACACGTGCACGCATTGGCGAAACCACACATTGAGTAGCCTACTGTGCACGTCAGAGCTTCGGCGAAACCACAAGGTACGAATATTTAAGTAGGTAGTACAACTATCACCATTGCCATCAATCAATATATGATCACAGTCAATGCAGCCACGTTTCCAATAGCGCCTACACAAACATGCATGCCCAGATCGCAAATCTCTCTCTCTCTCTCTCTCTCTCTCTCTCTCTCTCTCTCTCTCTCTCTCTCTCTCTCTCTCTCTCTCTCTCTCGGACTTGGGAGCAACATATTATCACTGTAATATATTTGTGCATGATCCCACGTGCACGCCCGTATTCAGATCCGTACAATAATAATCACAGAGGTATATCTTGTCATTTGAAAGAAGTTACCAATATATTGTCCCGGGTGATTATGCCCCCCTGTGGTGAAATTTATTAGTATCCCCCTCTATCTCTCTCTTTCTCTCTCTCTCACACACACACACAGCATGACGTGGAATCCCAGGCACTATCGTTACACAAATTAGAAGGAACTGCAAAGGATCAGACCTAGTAGTATGTAGTATATACCAAGAATAACTTCAGTATGAGTACAGGCTGTTAAAAGAGCCAAGGCTAGCTTGCATAAATTAAACATAGACTTACCATCACAAGAGTTGAAGGGGACGAGATATTCAGCTGTCCACAAGCCATAATATATATATTTTTTAAATCCACTCAAAAAGAAACTCCAGTAACAGTCCATACCATGGGCATGTTGCATCTGTCCCCGTCGTTTTAAAAAGCAGGAATGGAAAGCAACAGCATTTACATGACTGCATCCAGCTAGCCATATAGCTTCTTGTTAGCCAAAGTAGCCAACACTTCTTACCACCAGCTAGAAAAAGACAGAGTACATTGTCTTCGTCTGTCTGTTGATTGTTTCTGAATTGAGATATCAGGCTGATGAGGTTGAAACTCTTTCATTCCAGTGTTCATCTCTCAAAAGGTATTGTTTTGAGGGATTTACCTGCATTTTCGAGGTTGAAATGTTCTGCCTCCATGATCCATGGTAGCTACTAGTAAGCTAGCAAACTCTCCGTTCTGTGTGGAGGGAGTGACAACACAGCAGTGACCCTGCTTGCTTGGAGCGCTAGAAAAACGTGCCCCGATTACATCATATTTGAACGCACTGATAGGCAAAATGTATTTGCTTGACCTATTTAATTGGCTGCGATGATACAGTGACGCGCTACGTCTATGCGCCCAGCTTTAGAGGTACTCTGTATATCATATCAGACAGTGACATCATGTGAATCACAAAACAATGATTTATATTGGATATATTAACGTTATTGTGCATTTGAAACACAAACATACTTAAAATGAGTAAATATTATTCATTTTAAACATGTTTATTTTATTTTTAGGGGTCTAAAATTAAAAATTTAAATTAAAAATGTTCTTCTTCTGCTCTCTTTACCAGGGGGGGGGGGGGGGGGGGGCGGCGCCCCAGCGCCCCCTATGGGCCGGCCGCCACTGTTAGTATATTAGGACAAGTGCATGACAGTAAGGTTTGTACTGTACTGTATGTGATGAATAAACCTCTTGAATCTTGAAACCCTACTCAAAGTTTACTCAAAGATGCCTTTATTGTTTTAACCTCTTAACATGCACCCAGAAAAGCGGCAATTTTTTTTACTTGAACTTGAGGACTGCATACTTTTTTTGCAAAGCTTATCTCTATATACGTTATGCTTATAGCACATGCATAAGCCTGGTCTCTTTTGAAAGATAACATTCTGAAGTTACTAATGCAAAAAAGGAAAATCACTTTTAGTGTTAATGAAATAGAGTAGCATATAGGTCTGAACTTGAGTTGAACGTGAACTTGTGTACTCAAATTTTTCTGCAGTGGTTGCAATATCCCAAATGTAACGACATAACATGCGCCCAGAAAAGTGGCGATTTTTTTTACTTGAACTTGAGGACTGCATACTTTTTTTGCAAAGCTTATCTTTATACGTTATGCGTATAGCACATGAATAAGCCTGGTCTCTTTTGAAAGATAACATTCTGAAGTTTCGTACACAATAAAGAAAAATCACTTTTAGTGCTAATGAGTAACATAGGGCTGAACATGAGTTAAACTTGAACTTGTGTACTCACGTTTTTGTGTAGTAGTTGCAATATTCCAAAATAATATATATTTTTTGTATAAGCTCGAAAACACCGCAAATCCATAGCCTGAAGTCTTATCCAAATGTTATAAAAATCCATTCAGAAATGAGTCTTATAGACTAGAGACATCCGGGTAAACCGTGTGCCAAGAAAAAAGGTCTACATATCTCTATTTCCTCATCCAAGTAAATTAATTCGGAATTTTTATCACTTCCTGTCTTCGCTTCTCAATTTTCAGTCACGAGAATGGATACTTAGCTACATGTAGCTGCATAACGTATATTTAGCTATTTTCTTTTCCATTTTGTCAATGTAATCTTTGCTAGCTACGTTAGCCAGTTAGCACATATTTACCTTGGAACAGACGCTTCACCATTTTCGCAAAGGCTGCGTTGTTTGTCGGACCTCCACATAGAGCTTCACAGGTGATAGAATATGATTGGACAAAGGGCATTTAGGGGCGTGGTTTTGCGAAAGGTCAATTGAAGTGATTGTGTCGTGTCTGTGCATCAATTGCATAGGCAATTGTTTTCTGACTGCTTGTACAGTATATCAGTGGCGGCTGCTGACCAAATTTCTTGGTGAAGCACAAATTATTATATTATATTATATATTAAATTATATTTTTAAAACATCCCCAATGCTGCAACACCCCCATTCCTCCCAGGTGTCAGGCTCCTCATTTGCTTCCATTTACTTTGGGGACCATGTTTAAATATCATACTTCTGAAGTATAAACAAACTATACTGCTGTGACGATTTCAATAAAACAGACCATTCTGAGTCAATGGTACATGCTTGTACAACTGTACAAGCAAAACTGTACATTGGAATATCTATCATGTATTTACCACCTTCCTCTGCAAGAGGCCACAGATGGGTTTTATGTAACACAAGGACAATTATGTGGGTAATTCGAAAGTAAACGCACGCATTTCAGCCACACACACGTCACTGACACACTGGACGCAGCGGCCCAATATATATATTTTAAATCCACTCACCATTTGATGTACTTCTTTACGAGGAAATAGATCCATCCTTCGATATTTTCTGATGAAACGTTCAATGACCTTGTCTGCTTGCAAACAGTTGCAAATCAGGCAACGCAACAAACAGCAGTCTTTTGTGATCTAATCTATCCTTCATTGGCGTGAGGATGCTGTCGAAATCCACTAAACATTGTCCTGTTGATGCGTGACACACGTTCCATTTACGGGACTCCGACAGGTGGTCACTCAGACAGTCACCCAAGCGATTGCCAAAGCAGTGCACTCATCAAAGCTGTGGGCACCTATCCCATCTTCCTCTTCTTCTTCTTCCTCTGGGTGAACGTTTCGATGACTTAGCTATTAGCTCACGTTAGCTACAACAAGTTAGCTTACATAGTCCAAGACGGCACGTTCACGTCAATTACACTACTTCAACTGAGATAACAAAATATATATATATCATCAAACGATGCACAATAAGTTCATGAACAATTGAATAAAGATCTTATTCTCGATCTCAGTCTATTTCAAGGCAAATTGCACACAGTCAGTCTCATTGGTGAGATGATGACAGAAAAATCTAGAACATTAGATGGCTATTGACGCCACAGTCAATAGGGTCTAGCTGCAGTTCCGTATCATTAGCTGGCACCATTCTCTGATTGGATTTCAAGCCTGTCAACACAATGTGGTACGACGTGAACGCCAATCAATCAAGTGCGCTCCGTCTCACTACCAATTTAACTCAAATTATCCTTTGATTGGATAATTATATTCTTAAGCCCAACCCGTGCAACTATTTTAGCAGTAAGTGATTGACAGCTGGCCATTACTGCAGTCAGGTCAGAGAGCTCAGAGCTGTCACTTGGACATTTTTGAAGAAAAGAAATTCACTGGCATTGTTTTTGTTCAAATTCACTGCCATTGTTCACAGAGGAAAACATTTCTAATAAAAAAAATTATAATAATAATAAAAATAATGATAATAATAATTTAAAAAAAAAATATATATATATATATATATATGTATATTAATAATAATATATATATATATTTTTTGTCTGTATATTACTAGTGAAGTACTGCCTCACTAGTTATCATGCAATAACCCCCACTGCAGTATATGTGTGTGTGTTTGCAATACATTCATATTTGTTTATTTGTTTGTGGGTACACCTGAAACAACTGTGTGTAACAACTGAAACCCCAAACCTGCATTAACCATTTCACTACCACCCTTTCACCGGTAAACCCTTTCACAACCACACTACAGAAGGTTAACCCTTTCACTACCACACTACAGATGGTTAACCGTCTGTAGTGTGGCAGTGAAAGGTTAACCTCTGTAGTGTGGTAGTGAAAGGGTTAACAATCCACCTCATCAGGGATCATATCTAAAGCGCGGCTACATTGATTCAACACAAAAACACAGATACAAATAAATGGAAGTACATTTTGTGTTTGCAGAAACAACACCTTTGCTAACAGATGTATCCATCAGTTCCAAAAAGCTCATCCTCTCCAAACTGTTCTGTCCGTCAAAACAGACACAAATCTGGCAGAGACATTATAAGCCCTGTCCGACCAGCGGACACAAAATAATTAAAAGCAGGCGTAGACGGATGGATAAGACGGATCAATGGAGCCGGTCCCTGGTACAGTCTGCTGTGGCTACATTGATCCGTTGTGTCTGTCCATCTACATCTGTTTTCAATGACGAGTACCGCAAACTGAGCCTGGACTTCAAACCGCCTAGAGTAGACCAACCTAACACAATTAATCCAGTCGGAAGAACGGCGGAACCGTCTTTTCCTCCAAGAAAGTCCGCTAGTACAAATTCTTGTTCAATTGTTGTTATTGAGTCTACTACTTGAGTTTTTGATCTACTTTTTCTCCTCCTTTTTCTGTATTTTTCTCCCATCCCAATTTATTCCCTTCCCTCCCTTCCTGGTCATTGCGCACATTTGCCCCCCCACTTGTCGGTCTAGGAAGGGTTGAAGACCCTCCGATACATGCGGAGTCAGCCAGCCGCTTCTTTTCACCTGGCAGTGAGGACTCTCACTGGGGGGGAGTGTAACGTGTGGAAGGATCACACTACCTCCCCCGAATCCCTCCCTGCCAGGGGTGCCGCGAGATGCCTGGGAATGTTTCTTTAAAAATATAGAATGACAACTATTTAACTAAACAAATAGTCTATCTAGTGCTTCATGTGTATACAATAATTGCCTAATCAAATAACATGAACTAAAAAAGAAATCGATCAAAATGTCTTGCTCTTGACTTATAATAATAATTTCACCAACTTAACGTCCGCGGGAGGCGTCATTACTTTTACCAACGCATTTGTTGCATTGGTGTGACATCACAGGTCCTATGTCCGTTATCAAGGAAATGCCCAAGCGGCTATCGGCAATCGTCATCATTGAAAATTGATAATAATCACTAAATGCATTCAGTGCTGGATCTAATCAAATTATGGAATGTTCAAGACCGGACCACACAGCTTCTGAAAAGTGCTAATTACACGCTTCCGACGGCGATGGTCACCATCCAAGTGCAGAACATGTGAGTGTATCAGCCGCTGTGTTATGATTATTATGATACAAAATGTGAATGAATGAATGAATATATCATCTGATGCCACCTGGAGAGCTTGTTTCGGTGAAGTGCCCCTGGAAACATTTTGGTCAGAGTGTGGTGCTGAGTACCAAGTAACTCAAGAATGGGGGACCCTGATGTAAACAAGACAAACGTCTTTCTCTGGTCTGCATCCCCTTAACAATTGTGTGTATTGAGCCGTACTGTATTGTACCCATTCTGCAATCTGTTAAATAAAGTTTTCATTCATTCATTCATTCATTCATTCATTCATTCATTCATTCATTCATTCATTCATTCATTCATTCATTCATGCATGCAGCACTTAAGGTGTTGATACGATTCAGCACCACATATTTGTGTGAAGCTGGCTTTTCATCCATGATGGCTCTGAAAACAAAATATAGGGCCAAGTTGAGCCTTGAGGATGACATGCGTGTTTCCTTGTCGTCGATCTCCCTATGTATTGACCGTATTATTAGCCAGCAGCAGCAGACCTCGCATTGAGCTAGAAATGTCCACAAGTGCTTATTTTCTGTATTTATTTATATTTTTTGAGAAATGGTAACTTGGTGATCCTTTGATTTTTGAGAAATGATCACACTACAGGGCTCTACAGTGCGACCATATTGCTCGCATATGCCCCTAAAAATATGTGCGTGCGAACATGCAAAATCAAGTACTCGCACGGTGTGCGAGTGGGGCCGGCGAGTGCAGAGTACAGCCTCCTCATTCGTCCTTTTTTTTCTCCGCTGCGAGAATCGTTAAGAAACTACAAGTCCCACAGTTCACAGCCGCATAAACGTTCCAATCACAGTAGAGTTCCTGTGGTCACGCGACTGGAAACTGAAAGTAATGATCAGCGTCTGTCTGAGTCAGACAATACTTACAGCCATGTCGAAGCCCATTCATTTTTATTTTGCGCGAAATATACCGGAGAATGAGAAGTCAGGCGAGGCAGCTCATGTTACAGAGGTGATGGTTAACGTTAACGTTAACCAAGATACTGACGCTAGCCAGCATGGCCAATGTACCCACTGTAGCTAACGAAGCTACACCCAATGTAGCCACTGTAGCTAGCGAAGCTACACCCACTGGAGCCGGAGGGAAGACATACAAATTTAACGTGAATTGGCTAAACATTTCCCCATGGCTAGAGTTCTAAAACAATGTCATGTTTTGTAAATATTGCAAAGTAGGATCGATGCATTGCGATGCATTGTTACACCCCTACAACTGGCCCACTGTGTATGTGTGTACAGCTAACTTGGCTAGCGTTATCAACCGCAGAGGTGGGCAATGGGTCCAGCTGTAGCGCCGGACGGCCAGAGTGCAAGCGGTGTGGCAATAGGTCCAGCTGCAGCGCCGGACGGCCAGAGTGCAACGGTGTGACGTTGTAATTGGCAGAATCGACTGTCAATCAATGGTCTACCTGACACGCAAACTACTGTACTGGAGGTGTACAGTATTTCAATAGGCAACCCTGAAAGGATTATTTTTCTAAAAGAGCAACACTAGCTACCCCCTCTACTGATGGCCCTGGTTGTAAAGCCAGTGTCTCCTTTTTGTTCAATGTCACTGCCTTTCTTATTAGGCCTAGTTGTTGGCTACAACTTTGCCATAGTAGGCATTAATCACTTAATTAATAGTTCAAATGTCTGTGTCCCATTCCCGTTTGCACACGCAGATGATACACACACACGCACACAGTGGGCCAGTGACTTTGGTGGTATGTGCTATTGCACAGATGTGTCCCGTTCCCGTTTGCACATGCACGCACAGTACAAATATACATTTATTTTTGAAAAAAAAAATAAACTCTGTTACTTGACATATTTTCACTGTGCTCCTAAATATTTTTGGGTGCTCCTAAATTTCTTTGTGTGCTCCTAAATTTTTTCATTTAGGAGCACCTGTGCCCCTAGTCAAAAAGGTTAGCGTAGAGCCCTGCACTAGTTATTTTTTTTGGAAAACAGATATGGGGTTGGTTGTCACAATGTGTCAGAGTGTCTTTGATAGGTGATAAACTCTTTGTTACAATACGTTGGAAAATGAGAGGGATACACATTTCAAGCCAACATCTTAAGCTTCAATTTAATGTAGGAATGACTATTGAAAGATGTTTTGATGATGAGCAATTCACACTAGAGTAAAAAGTGTGACAACTATCCCCGTTCTCCCCTACCAGCAAGGCCAGATTAAGACTTCAGAGGCCCCTGGGCCAGATTCTTGTGGAGGCCCCCCCACACACACATACACGTCTATCTTTAATCTTTCAAAATGTTCAGTTGCTATCGCTATTAGCTCTATCTTTAATCTTTCAAAATGTTCAGTTGCTATTGCATGCACTCATCTGTGTTTCACTACACACATGAGTGCATGCTTACCAACTGTCCGTCTGCAACACTACTATCACCAACATCTAAGAAGGGAGATCCCCCCCTTGAATGGCCCTTCTAAGGTTTCTCTCCTCCACACTGCCTGTGGAGCTTTTTTCCCTATTGTTAGGTTTTAGTGAGTTTTTCCTTACCTTCGCGTGGGGTATGTCTGGGAGTGCTTGCATTCTTTCATTTATTTGCATTCATCTAAAAATGCTTGGACCTTATGGTGTTCTTGTTCTGTTCTTGACTTATTGTTATGTTTTCTTCTTGACTTGTTTAAAGAAGACCTGTACGGCCCATGGGGACATTAACGTGTGTTGTCGGGCCCTATAAATAAATTTGATTTGATTTGATTTGATCACCCCTGCCCACTTTGACAACCTAGGATGGCTTAGAGTAGACGACAGAGTACAGCGACTTGCAATGGGCCTGGTCTACAAGATACACTACACGACCAAGGTACCCATGTACATGTCAAAATACTTCCCAAAGGTCAGTGAATACCACGATCACAACACCAGAGGGAGCTCCACAAATCATGTTAAACTCAGATTTGGCTCAAACAAGGGACTAAACACGTTTAGCAATTATGCCACATCAATGTGGAACGCCCTACCCAAAGCTGTAAAGGAATGTGAATCACTACCCACTTTCAAAAACACTCTCAAAGAACACCTACGGGAGACTGCAATTCGAAAGTGGCCCCTGTAAATGTCCTAACCTAACCCCCTCCAATGTACAGTAAATTACCAAGTATGGTTTTGTCAATATTCCAATGTACAGTTTTGCTTGTACAGTTGTACAGTGTCCCCCACCCACCCACCCCTCCTACCCAACCCCCCACCCACCCACCCAACCACCTCCAATGTACAGTTCCCCCTACCCCCCCAACCTCCTCCAATGTACAGTTTCTACGTCAAATGTATATACTCTCTTTTCTGGACTCTTTTCGTATCACAACAGTGGAGGTTTCTCTATGACACGTGAAATACAAATTCACTCATAATTCATAATTATTATTAATTTACATATACCTATATATATATTTTTTTTTATTATTATTATTATTATTATTATTTTTTTATTATAAATGTTTTCCTCTGTAAAAAAAATGCCAGTGAATTTTCTTTTCTTAAAAAATTGCCAAAATTGACAGCTCTGAGCAGGCCTGCACTGCAGTATTGCCTGCAGTAATTATTCATACAGAATACTTTACAGGTTGACCCATTGTTAAATAAATAATAAATAACAGCCAATCAAAATAGGCTATTAACTTCATCTAAGCACGGACTGTGCAGTTAAACTCTTGCCATTGAATGGAGGATTTAATGATTGACAGCCCTTGACATCCAATACATGGAGGTTGAATGATTGGCAGCCTTGCAAATCCAATCAGAGTCTGCCTGGTAAAATACATGCAGAACTGCAACTGGGCTGGCGTCAATGTTCTAGTCAAAGTTGTGTTCCATCATCTCATGTGTGCATTTTGCCTGAAGAAGAACATTAATTTGCCTAATATAATCATTCATATTTTAAGATCTTTATTCACTTGTTCACTTATTGTTGTGCACTGGATGATATATATATATATTTTTTTATCTCAGTTGAAGACTAGTGTAGTTGTAGTTGACGTGAACGTGCCATCTTGGACAGTGAAGGCAAGCTAACTTGTAGCTAGTAGTTTACAGTACAGCTGTAACAACACACAGTAGTAGGCTAAATTAAACTTTGCGCCAACATTAGGACCAAAGTATAAACCAGCAACTGAGCAACATGAAGAAGTGGACTTATGCACCTGGATCAGAAAAAAGTAAGTTGTAGTGTTTGTAAAACGAAAGCCTGATTAGCCTGGATGCTAACGTTAGCTAACTGTTTAGAGAACAATACATACTTGTAGTAGACTTGATTAAGGGATTGCAACGTTGTTAACTTGGCTATGTCACATTATAAACACAATGTAATGTATCACGTTGGCTGCTGGCTGCTAATGCAGCCTGCAGATAATATTTATGTGCATTGTGTTAGTGTAAATTAATTAATGTTGCCGCTAGCTTGTGGCTAGGCTAGCGTTCTTTGCTAATGGCTAACGTTAGCTAGCCGAATTGTTTAGTGACTTGATTAAGGGATTGCAACATTGTTAACTTGGCTCTGTCACATTATAAACACAATGTAATGTATCACGTTGGCTGCTGGCTGCTAATGCAGCCTGCAGATAATATTTATGTGCATTGTGTTAGTGTAAATGAATGATGTTGCCGCTAGCTTGTGGCTAGGCTAGCGTTCTTTGCTAATGGCTAACGTTAGCTAGTCGAATTGTTTAGAGACTTAATTAAGGGATTGCAACGTTGTTAACTTGGCTATGTCACATTATAAACACAATGTAATGTATCACGTTGGCTGCTGGCTGCTGGCTGATAATGCAGCCTGCAGATAATATTTATGTGCATTGTGTTAGTGTAAATGAATGATGTTGCCGCTAGCTTGTGGCTAGGCTAGCGTTCTTTGCTAATGGCTAACGTTAGCTAGTCGAATTGTTTAGAGACTTAATTAAGGGATTGCAACGTTGTTAACTTGGCTATGTCACATTATAAACACAATGTAATGTATCACGTTGGCTGCTGGCTGCTAATGCAGCCTGCAGATAATATTTATGTGCACTGTGTTAGTGGTGCTGCCTAAATGAATGAATGTTTGCCGCTAGCTTGTGGCTAGGCTAGCGTACGTTGCACTGATCAGATCTAGTGACTAGTGCCTCTGTGGAGGAGGAAGTAAACATTGCCAGGCAATTCTGGTCATTGTAGTTCTCCCTCTTTTCACCGACAGTTAAGGGAGACATGACATGCTGGTTTGATGAAATGTATAGTGTAAATGAAATGAATAGTGTATGTATATTCAATAGTAGTATTGATAGTATATTAGCCACTGTATACTGTACATGGTCTGCTTGGTTTGATCGGGCCGCCGAGCCATGGTCTGCTTGGTTTGATCGGGCCGCCGAGCCATGGTCTGCTTGGTTTGATCGGGCCGCCGAGCCATGGTCTGCTTGGTTTGATTTAGGGGAGTGGTCTGCCCTGCGGGGGGGGCCCGACATATTGCGCAACACCACTGCATACCATTGACTCAGAAAGGTCTGTTTTATTGAAATCGTCACAGCAGTATAGTTTGTTTATACTTCAGAAGGATGATATTTAAACATGGTCCCCAAAATGAATGGAAGCGAATGAGGAGCCTGACACCTGGGAGAAATGGGGGTGTTGCAGCGTTGGGGATGTTTAAAAAATATAATTTAATATATAATATAATAATTTGTGCTTCACCTAAAAATTTGGTCAGCAGCCTCCACTGTATCACAAACAGCACTGTATTTGCAAATCTGGTATGTCATAAATGTATAGATGTAGCAATACTCTCTATCTGTATGTCATGTATGTCATATATGTTATGATGAATTGAAAATGGGGGATCCTGATGTAAACAAGACGAAAGTCTTTCTCTGGTCTGCATCCCCTTAACAATTATTGAGCTGTACTGTACTGTACTGTACCCATTCTGCAATCTGTTAATAAAGTTTGCAATCAATCAATCAAGAAGAGAAAAGAAACACATCATGTTTTGTTTTTTTTACTTGTGTGTAGTGGAGGCCCCTAGTCACGTTATTTCTAAACCTAGCCGTATTTCTGGCAAGACGCTCTCTGATTGGCCGACGCCTGTTTCTACACTGGTTAAGCTTAGGCACTCTTTTGAAGTTGGTTAAGGTTAGAGTTTGTCTTAGAGCATGGCGATAGAACGCCAGGTAGTTTGCAGGCTGTTCGACGCGGAAATGGGCAAAGACACAGCTCGTCACGCGATTGGGCAAACATGTCAGTGGCCAATCAGAGAGCGTCAGTCAGTGCCAATCAGAGAGCATCTGCCAGAAATGCGGCTAGGTTTAGAAATAACGCCCCCTAGTCACTAGGGGGAGCTCGATGATATCCGCTATCAGCACCGGCGGGTCTCTGCTGTCTGTCATGAATAATGATCCCAATCTGCCTTATTCGTGTCGGGGCTGTGTCTATTCTTTTACCAACGGATTTCCAGTTCCGCATTCGCGTTCTGCAATCTGATTGGCCACTCGGACAACGACGAGAAGGCCTACCGAGAGGAGGTTGAGGTACTGGAACGCTGGTGCCAGGACAACAGCCTGCTCCTGAACATTGGTAAAACCAAGGAGCTGATCGTGGATTATAGGAGAGGACAGCAGGAGACACACACACCACTGATGATAAACGGGGCTACCGTGGACAGGGTGAGCAGCTTTAAGTACCTGGGGGTCCACATCTCAGAGGATCTGACATGGTCAACACACATAGACACAGTCGTAAAGAAGGCGAAGCAGCGCCTATACCACCTGAGACAGTTAAGGAAGTTCAGAGTATCGGGGAAGATACTCCAGTCCTTCTACTCAGGAGCTGTAGAGAGCATCTTGACCGGAAACATCACTGCCTGGTATGGAAACAGCACGGCACAGGACAAGAAGGCCCTACAGAGAGTGGTGCGCTCAGCCGAGTGTACCACGGGTATTGCACTACCTCCCCTGCAGGTTCTATACAACAAGAGGTGCAAATCCAGAGCCTGCAGAATAATGAAAGACCCCCACCACCCCAATAACAGCCTGTTCCAGCTGCTGAGGTCAGGCAGACGCCTGCGAACCCTAGCTACTAGGACAGAGAGGGTTAGGCTCAGCTTCTTCCCCCAGGCCATCAGAGCCTTGAACAATGAACACTGAGTGCCACAGAACACTGAACTATCCACACACAAGCACACATGAGCACACACACAACACGCACGCTGTGCACGCTCACACACTAGCAGCCACTTTAACACTTTAACATGTGCAGGCACACACTCATGCCGCACACACCCACACTTATGGCCAAAAGGAAAGGCCACTCTAAATTAGTATAACAACAGTAACAGTGTATTGCACTACCAAAGCTACCTAGCATGTCCTATATGCTCTGTAAATAACTATGTACAGATACCGAGATGTCCCACCATGTTACCTGTTACCTGTTTATTGCACAATGTTGTTTTTATTGGATTCTATTATATGTTGTACCACTGTATTGCACATCGTTGCGGGCAAGACCACCCGCATTTCATTGTATACTTGTATGCCATGACAAATAAAACTCTTGACTTGACTTGACACTGACGTTTCTTAGGCGACTCTTTCGAAGTTGGTTAAGGTTAGAGTATGGAATCAGGGCTGGTGTTCTATCGCCCTGCTCTAAGACAAACTCTAACCCTAACCAACTTCGAAAGAGTGCCTAAGCTTAACCGGTGAAAGAAAGAGGCGTCACACGATTGGTGCTACCAGAAACGTCAGTGGCCAATCAGAGCGCAGAACGCGAACGCGGAACTGGAAATCCGTTGGTAAAAGTATTCAGGCGTCGGGGCTGGGATGTTTTAGTTGATGAAATATGTTTTCATTTCAGTGTCACAGTATGACATCGATCTCCAAAATAAGAAAAAAATAAAATGTGGGGCCTCTAGTGACGAGGGGCCTCCAAAAAAAGTTAAAATTAAAGTTAAAAAAAAATTTAAAAAAATTTAAATAAAAGTAAAAAAAATTATAATAATAATTTGGAGCCTCTAGTGACGAGAGGCCTCCAAAAGGCCTCTAGTGACGAGGGGCCTCCAAAAAAATAAAAAATTAAAGTTAAAAAAAAAATTTGGCGCCTCTAGTGACGAGGGGCCTCCAAAAACAATTTAAATAAAACATTTACTTTTTATTTTTTATTTTTTTTGGAGGCCCCTCGTTAATCCGGCCCTGCCTACCAGACGGTATCTGTATGCATGTGCACACACCCTGTTTAGTTCACAGCCTTAGTAAAACTATTGTCATAATCACAGCACAAGCATACTTCACTCCTCCTCCTTTTCCCCTCACATTCACCACGCACTCCTCTTCATCCTCCCTTCCATCCACCATGCACTCCTCTTCATCCTCCCTTCCATCCACCACGCACTCCTCTCCATCCTCCCTTCCACCACGGAAGCCTCACGCCCTTATATGGCCAGCATCCCTTCACCTCCCGTCACTCAGCCCAGCTGCACTTCATCCCCCTGATTCACACGCTGTCAGGCACCTCACTCCTCACAGCTGTATCCCATCCCCCGTTGATGAAGACCCTACTTCTACCGGACGATGCTGACCAGAAGTCGTCGTGGTGTTAGTATCATTACCTAGGTACGACGCCTCAGTCTGAAGACCTGCCAGGCATCCCTGTGTGATCATCAGTGTACTAACTTCCCTCTCTTGTGCCCAGGACCTCCGTGCCAGCGTGTACCAAGGAGTTCCAGCTCTCTCTCTCAAACACGAAACCGTGTCTCCCGTCTGCAGCGGCACCGGAGTGCGCCTGCTCCCGTTATCCCCCCATTCATACCTGTTGTACATTTCTCGATGTAATACTTGTCTGCTTGGGAATACCATTAAAACCCCTTGAAACGCTCCATTCTCCTCTCCTGTGTTCAGCGATTGGGCTGTGCTTAAGACCCACTTCTCACAACTATCTCAAAGGAGAGTCTGAGCAGGCTGAGCCAGTGAAAATGAGGACACACACACACACACACACACACACACACACACACACACACACACACACACACACACACACACACACACACACACACACACACACACACACACACACGCACACACACACACACACACACACACACACACACACACACACACACACAAGAAATATAGCGCAAAATAAATACAGAAAAACAACTGCAGACAGGGGTGAAATAGTTGTTTATTAAAGATTTAAACTGTTCAAAGGATAATTATTGAGTTTTAATGTACATCACGAGATGTTCCACATGTCAGGGGCACGGACGCTAAAAGCAGATTTCAGGACAGTGGTTGACTGATGGTGACATGACCACTGGTAATAGGATATCCCTACCAACACGGGCAGGACAGGAAGCACCATTGGCTGGTCGGAAGCAATGAGGGGAAATGCAGGAGTTGGCGAAAATATCTTCTTTTAGTAAGCTATGCAGTACTGTTGTTGTCTGCAAAACTTCACATGGCTCAAGTATCCCTACAGCAGCATAAGTGTAAATATGATATGAAGACTTTTTGCCGCTTTGCTCACACATGTGGATGTTAGTTCTAGCACTGTAGTCGACAAAGCTGCAGATACTGTAGCTCAAGTACATTACATTTACAACTCTGGCAGCTACTGTAAGGTAAGGTGACCAGGTCAAAATGGTTCAGTCGCAGGACAGAAGCATTGCTTTTGCGGGACAATGCGGGACACGTAGGTGAGAAAAAGAAAAAAGAAAAAAAAGTATAATTTTTTTTTTATTATTGCTAATTAAAATGAAAGAAATGTATTTATTATTTAAATGCCTTTATTTCATATTCGACGCAGATGGTAGGCTATATATAGCACATTTTGTTATTAATCTTATTAAACTGTATAGATGCTTCACCAATCACCTTCTCAGCCGCTACTGTCTATGTCACCAACATCTTTATTTAATCACACTTTCATCATTAAACGTACAAACCTGTAGGGCTGTTCTCGACTAAAGAAATTCTTTGTCAACCAATCATAGGATTTTGTCAGCTCTTCGAAAAATCTATTTAATCAACACATTAAATTGCTCGCTGATAAAATCACTCCATTAATAGAAAGAGCAGGAGCTAAGTCTTTTCAGCCATCTTTTCCTGAGCATTATTAGCAGGGAAGTGTCGAAGAGAGGAGACGGAATGCGATGGTTGATCTTCACAATATAATAATGTTTTTATTGTGAATAGCGGATCATTCAGTTGCTCATATAACAAAAAGGGTGAGACCCAAAGTCTCCACAAACTATTCTGCAGAAACATCAGGTATGACTGACGTCACACACACTGCAGCTGCCTCGGACTGTCTGACAAGTGACAGGCAGTGCGACTCGCGAGACTCGAGTCGAGCTGCTCCGCTCGGCTGTGCATTGGTTTGACGTCGCCCGATTTTTTTATTTTAAATATAAGAGGGTATTGGAACGAGGCATTAAATTAACAACATTTAAAAAAAAAAAAAAATAATAATATTTGAATAATAAAAAAAAACAAAATAAAAAATAAAAAATAATTATTATTATTTAAAAAAAAAATGTAATCTTTGAATTGCGGGACATTGTTTTGTTGTAAGTGGACGTGGGACAAACGTCCCAATATCGGGACTGTCCGGCACCCTAAGCTAAGGATCAGTGATATTGTTCGTCAAACAATGTCAAACTTGAGTGCTACACTCTGAGTGCATAGTAGTATAGACATATTAGCATAGTAGCTAGTAATATAGGCAAGGTAGATTCCTTAGTAGCAGAGTGCATAATAGTAAAAGAAGGTTAGTATTAAATTTTTCAGATATTAATTGAAGAAGTGTGTTTTAGTCGTTCACTGGAAATTGGGCAGGTTTTGGCTGTCCTGACTGGTGGGAAGTTCTTTCCACCATCGTGGAGCAAGGGCAGAGAATTGTCTGCTTCTCCTTGATGACCACCCAGGAGCTTGGATAGAGTGGGTCTGAGGCGGCCAGAAGATGCAGAGCGTAGGGGTCTTGAGTGGGTGTGTAGTTACAAGTACTGCTTCAACTGTGTATTGCGAATGTGATATAAACGCCTTTCTTGTGGCGTTTTGCATGCAAAATGTGAACGTTAATAATATATAATAATAATAATATAATATAATATAATAATAATGCAGGACCTGCTCAGAGGTCTTTAATTGGCATTGGCAATTATCCTCAACACACACACACACACCGGAACACACACGCATGCATTGTCTGTAGGATCGCTGATGCGATTCGTCTCTGCGATTAACCCATCCCGTCGTCCTTCCCCCCCAAGGGCAGCCGGGAGCAGACAGGCGTCAACGTGAGCCGCGCCAGGGGACCAATCCAAGTGCTCCTGTCTTCGTCAAGGACGCCACAGCGTTAGCGATCTGTTGTTGTGCATGTTTTTCCATTGGGTTTTTATCTTATCGGGGGGGAAACCCTTGCGAGCACGGGGAGAACATGCAAACTCCACACAGAAAGGCCTGGGAGATACCCCACCTGGGTACCTGGCATCATGGAAACCTAGGGCCCTCATTCATCAACGTGTTCTACGCACAGATCTGTGCTTACCCTGTGCGTACGATCATTTCTAAGCAAAGAGTGGGATTCATCAATTTCGATTTGAACTTGACTCCGTGCTTACATCTACGCACAGGTCAGACCAGGCGTACCTGGCGCCCAGTGGTAGAATATATTATTACAACAAGGAAATGAGCTTCTGTGCATAATAACACTGGCATGTTCTGTACGAACCGTAGTTCATTATAGTTCATTGTAAAATAGCAACAGTAGTGTAATTATGGTCAAAACCCTATAAATAGCATTTGGAATAATAGATCTTTCTCTCAGAATGAATGCAGCATGGTTTATATAGCGTTATCGGAATATACGGGGTGTAGGCTACTGACTGACTGCGCTCCGCGTAGCTTGATTGATTGATTGATTGAAAAGTTTATTAACAGATTGCAGAATGGGTACAGTACAGTACAGCTCAGTACATACAATTGTTAATTGGGGATGCAGACCAACTTTCGTCTTGTTTACATCAGGGTCCCCCATTTTCAATTCATCATAAATCATAAAGCTCAACTCGTTATTATTTTGCGCACAGACCGCCGAAACACGGGAACGTTTTGATTATATTTAAAAGGCTTTACGTTAAACGAAACAAGTGGAATTTCGAAGCTGTAAGCAGAATAAGTCATATGAATATAGTGTTCTTCCCCCTTTTTACTGTATAAGAAAGAATAGAAAACGCATTGCAATGACACCATGCAGATAGTGGACAGACTATATGATGGGATTCAAGTTCGCGTTTTTGTTGCTTGTTGTTGTTTGTATGATATCTTAATCAAACATTCTAGAACATTTGTCGTCACAGATCATGTCCTAATAGAACATAGGCTATGGCATGGATCGTGATATTGTGTGGACTGTTATTATTACTGTACACCGGTACCACCCATTGTGACAACAGCCTTGTGAGTCCCGCACACAGACATGATGGAATTCAAGTTCATGTATTGAAAGGCAGGCTACATCATACATGCAGTGAGATTCATTGTTCTTGTATATGCTCTCGTATTATATTGTTTATATAGGCTACCCAATACTGACATCAAAATAGATTGTAGTATGCCTCTAGAAATCATATGCAGCAGGTAGAAAATTGACGGGAGATCCATCGCGATTTGGAATAGAATTGAGGAGAACTTTAATCCCTGGGTATTAATCAAACAACACGGGAAAAGGCAGTCATATTCCAGCGCGGTCTTTATTAGCCGACAACAAAATAGATGCCTCTAAAAATCATATAGCCAATCGAACACAACTAATAAAGGCATTCATATTACAGCACGGTTATAATGACACACAACCAACGCCAAACAGTGGTCAACGAACGGTCTTTATTAGTATTTTGAGCTGTCCAGGCAGAATTGCAGCAATGGTCTTAGGGAGCCGTTGATATCTGACATCACCGTTTACAAGTCCGCCTTTTATTTATCCCATAATACGCGATAGTGTCTTCTTGGTTCGACAGCAGTGAACAATCTTTGTGGAGTTTCTCAGAGTTCCGCTCGGGTCAGTCCATTATTTCACATCCCATGGGGGGTGTTTCCTCATTTTCATGACCATATATGGATAATCATGCACGAGCATTGACGGTAGAACAAAGTGGTATTCATCAACACGGAGGAGCATAGAGCCTGCGTACGCACCGTGTGATGAATCCCGACTTCCCTGTGCGTACACTAGTTCTACATTCCGTGCTTACGTGTGGAAATAGGTCATGTTCTACGCACACATTGATGAATGAGGGCCCTGGGCACTGCTGTCGAACCAAGAAGACACTATCGCGTATTATGGGATAAATAAAAGGCGGACTTGTAAACGGTGATGTCAGATATCAACGGCTCCCTAAGACCATTGCTGCAATTCTGCCTGGACAGCTCAAAATACTAATAAAGACCGTTCGTTGACCACTGTTTGGCGTTGGTTGTGTGTCATTATAACCGTGCTGTAATATGAATGCCTTTATTAGTTGTGTTCGATTGGCTATATGATTTTTAGAGGCATCTATTTTGTTGTCGGCTAATAAAGACCGCGCTGGAATATGACTGCCTTTTCCCGTGTTGTTTGATTAATACCCAGGGATTAAAGTTCTCCTCAATTTTATTCCAAATCGCGATGGATCTCCCGTCAATTTTCTACCTGCTGCATATGATTTCTAGAGGCATACTACAATCTATTTTGATGTCAGTATTGGGTAGCCTATATGTAACTGAGGGGTACAATTCCCTGACTGTATTGATAAGTATGGTATCATTAAACCACTACCGCTTGATGTACTTTAACTTCTGGCCATACAGTACACGATATCTAAGTATGATGAACACTTTCCCACATATGAAATCAGGTCCACACAAATATAACAGTTGAAGGTTTAATATAGCAAAAGGTATATACAACATTCACTTAATTACATTTATGATTTTAATGCACTTGTAAGGCAAATGAGTATTCGTAGGCAAATCAACACTGAATGTCCAATCTCTGGTTACGCAGGAAGCAAGTATACAACCTGGTTCTTTAGGGAACTATAGCGATGGTACTTAAGGATTATAGCGGGATACTAAAGGGGTCCTGCTGGTTGTAAGTCAGTAGGGGGGGGGGTTTGGAGAGCCGTCAGCTGCATCCCATCTGGCCAACGATTCCTGGGGAGAATTCAGGTACAGAACACAGTGCCCGCAGGATCTTGATCCACAGATGAATACACTTGGGCCCTCTTGTAGACGGTAGCTGTAGGCTGTAGGTCCACAACGAAGGAGAAGCGAGGCGGCCTCGGTCTGGGTTGAGCGCCGTCTCACCTGGGCTCCTCTCGGGGGTAATTCCAACACTCACCGGCGTTGGCTGTTATCCGCTCCACAAATCAAAGCACCCAAAGCAAATAGATATTCCATGCCGTATAGGCTCAGCAGTCGTCCGGGTAGGTAATCCAATGTGCAGGTCCCCCTCGGTCCTCGTCTAGAACTCCTCGGATGCAAGCACCACACGTGGTCTGCCCAGCCTGGTTAAGACTCTAGATAACGCGAGGAAACGATGGGGGTGCTGCTCACTTTAGAACTCTAACCGAACGATGCACCATACATAATAGACTATTATTAACTTAATAGAAATACGTCCCACTCGACGGTACAGTGCCAAACTATGACAATTCAGCTATGAATTTACACGCCTGCGAATTCTAGAGACTAAGACGGAGAGGCTTAGGCTAAGCTTCTTCCCCCAGGCCATCAGAGCCTTGAACAATGAACATTGAGAGACACAGAAACTGAACTATCCACACACAAGTACATACACGACACGCACGCTGAGCACGCTCACACACTAGCAGTCACTTTAACACTCATGCCGCACACACGCACACTTATGGCCAGAGGAAAGGCCACTTAAAGTAGTATAACATCAGGAACAGTGTATTGCACTACTAAAGCTAACTAGCATGTCCTATATGCTCTGTAAATACTAATGTACAGATACCGAGATGGCACACCATGTACCTGTTTATTGCACTGTTTTATTGGATTCTATTAATATGTTGTACCACTGTATTTTCATTGGATTCTATTATATGTTGTACCACTGTATTGCACATCGTCGCGGGCAAGACCAGCCGCATTTCATTGTATACCTGTATGCCGTGACAATTAAAACTCTTGAATCTTGAATCTTGAATCTTGAATGCCTATTCTGGGGCCAAATAGGCCATACTGCACCACACGTGGGTCGTGGGTGAGGCTTCACGTCTGTTACTAGGTTGGAGGGTAAAGGACTAATGGACTAAAAGAAAGTTCTACTTTACTTGCGCCATATTTATATGCACGGTGAACAAATAGTACCATTCGTATTTCGGTAGCCGTATTCCTACGCGGAACCGGGGCTAGTTGGGACATGTTCGTCGGCACTATTGAACTTGACTCAAGGGGCTTGTCTGCTGGCGCCAGGTTCTTGTCCAATGAGAGAATGAACTATTATGGGCTGTAGTAGACTAAAGGGATATTCAGTGTATATGTACAAAGAATATACAAGGGATATCAAACGATATACAAATACTATTAAATATATATCCATAAATAAATATATATATTCGGTTTAATCTGATCCTTCACAACAGCCGCCCCCTAATTAGTCCCACCTAATTAGCTAAGCAGAGACAGATTAACCGCACTGTCTACCACTCAAGGTCCGCTGTAAGGGTCAGTCAACTCACAAAGTCGTGGGGTCATGGTCGTCATCGATAGTGTCTGGGAGTCTTGGCAGTTCTATTAGCCTCGCCACGGGTCGTGTGTAAGTCCGCCCTTGGACGAGCACTTCAGCTGCTCGGACCTTGCCATCGGCACCGGTGATCACTTTGCTTACGCGGCCAGCCGGCCACATAGCTCTGGGTAGTGACTGGTCGATAATCATGACGACTGTTCCTTCTGTCAAATTGTCTCTCTCTTTTACCCACTTCTGGCGGGTCTGTAGAGACGGTAGATAGTGGAGTAGGAAGCTATTCCAAAACTTGTCAGCCAGTACTTGACTGTACCTCCACATTCTTCGGCCGTTCGCTTCTTCAGGCCTGTACATTGTCTGGGGTAGCGCGGGGTCCAGCCGCCCCATCAAGAGTGTGTTGGGGGTGACTGGGTCGACATCTGCTACATCACTGGAGACGTAACCGAGGGGCTTGGAGTTCAATACTCCCTCGATCTCCGTGAGGGCTGTCATTAGGACTTCTTCCGCCACAGTCTGGGCCCCAAGCACGGCGTACAGGGCTGTCTTTATAGAACGTACTTCTCGTTCCCAGGTTCCACCGAAGTGGGGTGCGTTCGGGGGATTAAACTGGAAGTCAATCTGGGATGGAGCGAGGTGGGTCTTAAGTTCTGGGCCCATAGCTTGGAAGCTCTCTCTCAGCTCTCTTTCTCCGCCTTTGAAGTTTGTCCCGTGATCAGACAACAATGTAGACGGTTTTCCTTTCCGCGATGTGAATCTTCGGAAGGCCATAAGGAATGAGTCTGTGCTCATGGTTGGAAGGAGTTCGATATGTATCGCTCTGGTGGTCATGCATTTGAATACAATACCCCACCGCTTCTCGGTTCCTCTTCCTTTCTTTATATACAACGGGCCAAAACAGTCCATGCCTGTGGAGTGAAAGGGCTTGTCGCCGAGTCGGAGGCGACAGGGAGGTAGGTCAGCCATCCGGGGTATGCTGGGCTGCGCGCGCCACTTTCGGCAGTCTAGACAGGTTCGCTGAAAGCGTTGCACTGCTTCTCTCCCTTGAAGTATCCAATAGCGACGTCTGATCTCCGCGAAGACTCTCTCTGCTCCTGCGTGGTGCACATCCTCGTCGTATTTCTTTATGATCAGCTCTGTGACCTTGTGTCGGCTGTTCAAGACTATCGGGTACTTAACGTCATCCGGTAGGTCGGGGGCTCTCCGCAGACGACCACCCACTCTGATGAGATTATGGGCGTCACTCTCGGGTGCCAGGTGGAGCAGTCTGCTGTCTGATGGGACGGGCTTTCCTCCCTGTAGACAGTCTAGCTCATCGGGGAACGAGTCTCTCTGGGCTCGTTGTAGTAGAAGAAGTTCTGCTTCTTCGTAGTCAGCTGCTGAAATGTCAGTGGTGGGCTGAATCTCTGGGTGGTGCCACAGGAATGTCTTTAGCTGCGCACTCTGTAGGGTGAGGCAATCATCTATGTTGGGGTCTGTGGAGGCGACTGTGCTCAATCCACAGAACATAGGTTTCTTGTTTTCAGCCTCTTCTTTACTCGCTTCCCGTGGGGTGGGCGTAGGCCACTCTTCTTCCGGGAGCTTGAGGAACTCTGGTCCGTCACTGTAGATGTTGTGACGGGTGAGGTCATCTAGGGACATTCCCCGGGTGATGACGTCAGCTGGGTTGTGTTTGGTGTCCACATACCGCCAGCTTGCTGCTTCTGTTAACTCTTGAATCTCTGTGACTCTGACTCCCACGAAGACCTTGTATCTGCATGAATCAGACTTGATCCATGTGAGTACTGTCGTAGAGTCTGACCACAAGATTGTTCTTTGCACCGGGATGGTGAGTTCACGTTGGATTAACGTGGCTAGATGCGCTCCTGCTAGGGCTGCGCAGAGCTCTAGACGCGGGATAGATTGTTGCTTTCGTGGGGCTATTCTTGAGCGAGCCAGGATGAAAGCGGTGTGTATCTCTCCTCCCTTCTCTTGGGCACGCAAGTAGGCCACAGATCCATAGGCTACTTCGGAGGCGTCGCTGAAGACGTGTAGATCCATCTTGCATGTCTCTGGCCTCACTGTGGGTGGGAAGTAGCTGCGGCGTATGTTGACGCCTGGGAGTGAGCGGAGTTCCGTCTCCCACTCTCTCCATGTGGAGGCAAGGTGTGCGGGTATTGGGTCGTCCCAGCCCTGGTCCTTGTCCCATAGTGCTCGTACAATCATCTTTGCCCTGGTGGTGTAAGGTAGAATACATCCCAACGGGTCATATTGTCTGGCGAGTGTTCTGTACACACTCCGTCTGGTGGTCGGTATCGCCGTCGACCTTCCCTGCTCCGTGGTCAGGGGTTTGTGTCTATAGTGGAGCGAGTCTGTTTTGAAGCGCCAGACTAGTCCTAGTGTCATTTCTTGGGCTTCTCCTGGGATGGTCGCCATCCAGGTCTCGCTACTGGCTGCCTTGTCCGCGGGGGAGAGGCTGCGCAATACTTGCGGGTCGCTGCTGGCCCACTGCCTGAGATCAAAGCCGCCTTTGATCAGGGAGGCGCGTAGCTTGAGTAGGAGAGCCTCGGCTTCTTTTTGGGTCGAAACGCTTTGTAAACAGTTGTCCACGTAGAAACTGTTCTTCACACTGTGTCGGACCTCTTCATCTGCTGCTGGGTCCTCTGCGACGTGTTTCTGCAGTGCAAATGTAGCACAGCACGGGCTGCATGTGGTTCCGAAGGGGAGGACTTCCCATTGGTAGATGGCTGGGTGCTCATCTCCGATCCTCTCTCTCCATAGGAACCGCAGTAGGGGCTTATCCTCCTCCACTAGTCTCACCTGCAGGAACGTCCCTTTGATATCCCCGCTGATAGCCACCTTGTCCTGGAGGAAGCGTAGTAGCACGCCTAGTAGAGAGGGGCCGAGTGTGGGGCCGGGCAAGAGCTCTTTATTCAGATTCTGGGATCCGATCTGGTAGCTGCAGTTAAACACAATGCGATCCTTGCCGTTGTGGTGGACCTTGTGGTGCGGCACGTACCATGATTCGGTCGTCTGATCGGCCTCTTTAATGTCAATCTTCATTACGTGTCTCGCTGTGATTAGCTTCTCAATCTCAGCGCGGTACCCACTCTCTTGAGCGGGGTCTTTGGCTAGGCGCCAAATAGGCGTTCAATAGATACCGCTCCGTAGCTTCTTTCGTGGCGTGAAAGGTGGGCATTCCCTCTCGCCTCAGGAGTGGAGTTGCGTATCTCATCACTCCGCTGACTGTGACTCTCTTTGTCCCTTGCTCGAGGAGGTTTATGGCGTAAATGTCTTCTTTAGAACGAATGTCTTTCCTTTCGTTCTTAAAGGGCATTGTCTCTAGTGTCCATAGCCTCTCGACATGCTGCAGGAGAGTGGTGTCTTCTTCTGTCACTCTGGAGTGGAGGCAGCTAGTGGCTGCTGTTCGGTTGAGAGATTTAGCGAGGGGGCCTTGTAATGTCCATCCTAGGCGGGTCTCGACTGCTGCAGGACAGCCTCTGGGTCCTGTATGGACCCGGTCTATCGGGACTATGAGGTCTGCATGGTCGGAGCCTATCAGCAGGGTTGGGGTGGCGCCGTCTATGAGCGGGATAGGTAGTTGACGCAGGTGCACATATTTATCCATCAGTTTGGCGATGGGGTAGGTGTACTGTGATAGTCCTATTTCTTGGCTGGTGAAAGCATTTGTAATCCTATACCGTCTCTCTGGCTGCCCGCTTGCTGCGATAGTGAAGGAGACATTCTCGCCTTTTATCGTCTTTAAATCTCTTCTTATTGTCCGAATCGTCATCTGGTTCTCGCTCCCCCGCAGTCCCAGCTGGGCCGCAGCGGATGCGAGGAGAAGGGTCTTCTCTGACCCGTCATCAAGGACGGCGTAAGTGTCCATGACTTTATCTTGGTGGCTCAATGTTACACGGACTACCTTTAAGAGCACCTGGGCGCCGCTG
The DNA here is from genome assembly GCF_963971535.1 of Notolepis coatsorum. Taxonomy (NCBI): domain Eukaryota; kingdom Metazoa; phylum Chordata; class Actinopteri; order Aulopiformes; family Paralepididae; genus Notolepis; species Notolepis coatsorum. Next base: position 105,274,787 of record NC_140173.1, on the reverse strand, counting down.
CTGCTGGCGGGGTCAATGTACATGACACTTGCCTTTGTGCTGCTCGATGGTACAGGTGCAGGCTTTCTTCTGTTACTGTCGTGTAGGACATCTAGGTGGGCTCCGTCACACCGACTGCACCTCTTCTTTAGGCGGCACTCGGCTGCCATGTGACTGCGCGCACATCGGTAACAGCGCCTGTTGGACTTTATCCATTGACTCACTTCTTCTGCATTCATCTTCTTGAACAGGTCACATTGGGACAGCCAGTGTTCCTTCTCGCAGTACGGGCACACCATCTACCACTTATCTTTTCTCGAGGGGGTACTGTGGTTCTTACTGCTCGGTACTGATTCTGATTGGTGCATGACAGTCACTGATCTTCTTCCATCGTTTACTCTCCTAGGTCCCTCTCTGGAGCTTGGTGTGCGAATGTATCCAAGCGTAGGCTGCTGACTTCTCTCGTCAGGAAGTCGGCTAAATCGAGGAGGGATGGTTCGGGACCGTTAGGATCACGGTGGTCTCTTTGCCGCCTAAAGCGCTCTTGTCTGGCGGGCGGCAGCTTCTCTAAAATCCTTTCGACGTTAGAGTTGGCGTATAGCTCGTGCATACCCTTTTCTCGTTGCGCTCCCAGCATCCCTACCAGGGACTGCACTTTTATAGACAGGTCGTCTAGTGAGCGATTGTCTGTTGCTGGGGGTAGGCGGTCAATATGCCTTATCTCTTGGATTACGTAATCCCATATACGTCCATATCTCTGGTCCAGCGCTGCTAGAGCCGCGGTGTATGGGGTCGTAGAGGTGGCATAGGCTAGCGCTATATTGTGCGCTCGGGGTACTTTCAGGTCCTTCAGTAATATTGCATACTTGTGGCGTTCGTCAACGACATCCACCATCATTGTCTCTAAGCACATCCGGAGCTCCGTGTACTGTGCTCGATTCTCATGGGTGAAGTCTGGAAACGTCGGTGTGCCAATGTATGACGCTGTGGATGGCTGGCACATCGGTGAGCGTTGGGAGAGAGGCCTCCTAGGCGAGTCTCCTCTTGCGCCTCTCTGTGGGCTGGTACCGGCAGGGTACCATGGCCCGCTGGTCCAGGTGCTGTTCCTCGGGGCTGGTCATGCGTCATGCTCACCCGTGAATAGAGTCGGGGGTCTGTAGCGCAGCGCCGCGGGGGTATAGCCTGGGCTGTACTGGACCTCCTGGTCCGGTGGAGTACTGTGCTGTCGTCGGGCTTGGTTCTCCTCCTCTCCCTCTTCTTCTTCTGTCAGGTCCTCTAGATCCTGTAGTCGTTTATTTAGCCTCTCCGCAGTGTATGCTGCTCCTTCCTTGTAGCTGGGTCTCGCTTGGACCGGTCGGGGAAGGGGGTCTGCGGGGGGTATAGGCTCTCTCTGGTGGTCAAGTTCAGGGTCGCTTGGTCGGTTAGGGGATGCTGCCCTTGACTGTTGTCTCGACGAGGCCCTTGAACCCCTGGCGGAGGGAGAGGGTGTTGCCTTGGTGATCAGCTGCTCCATTAGCTGCGCTTGTAGTCTGTCGCGCTCGCCCTGTAGTCTGTCGCGCTCGGCTTCGCGCTGGATGAGAGCGATGTCGCGCTCTGCTTCTCTTTGGGCACCGTCAGCGGCGCGCTGGGTGTCGGACCGGTCTCTTGCCATATTCTCTTCCGTCTGAAGGCGTCTCATCTCCAGGCGTATGTGCTCTTCTTCGCTCCGTTGCTGTGTTTGGAGTCGATCGCGTTCACCCTGAAGTCGATCGCGTTCACCCTGGAGTCGATCGCGTTCGGTCGAGGCTGTCAGGCTGACGAGGAACGCCTGTGACAGCATCCTCTCCGCCTCGCTGGGGGAAGACGCTTGTAGAGGTGAGCCGCTCCTGGCTGTACTCGTTGGGGAGTCCTGGAGCTCTATCTCCTCGGCGCTCTCCTCATCTTGTTCCGTGCAGGGTTCCACCTCTGGAGGGTTGTCTTCCTCCCGGAGCTGGTCGGGGACTACTTCTTCGGTATTGGCGGGGGGTAAAGGCATGTCTGTTCCCTCCTGGTCCCCACCGTGAGCTTGGTCAGTTACATTAGAACCCACTAGGGCCTCTGTGGTCGGGGTAACCTGGTCGTTAAGGTCAGACATAATTTTACTTTCTACTTTTACCGCGTTTACCGTCTGTAGAAGGCTAGGTAGTTGACTGACAGCGTAATCCTCTAAGTACTGAGGTGTCTGTCGTCTGCGCCGCGGGCGTTCTACGTTAGGAGGACCGTTTCGTGGAGTGTTCATCATAGGCCATTTCAATATTAATAACACTATATTAATATTACACTAGTTACCCTCCGGCTCGAAGGACCAATTGTAACTGAGGGGTACAATTCCCTGACTGTATTGATAAGTATGGTATCATTAAACCACTACCGCTTGATGTACTTTAACTTCTGGCCATACAGTACACGATATCTAAGTATGATGAACACTTTCCCACATATGAAATCAGGTCCACACAAATATAACAGTCGAAGGTTTAATATAGCAAAAGGTATATACAACATTCACTTAATTACATTTATGATTTGAATGCACTTGTAAGGCAAATGAGTATTCGTAGGCAAATCAACACTGAATGTCCAATCTCTGGTTACGCAGGAAGCAAGTATACAACCTGGTTCTTTAGGGAACTATAGCGATGGTACTTAAGGATTATAGCGGGATACTAAAGGGGTCCTGCTGGTTGTAAGTCAGTAGGGGGGGGGGTTTGGAGAGCCGTCAGCTGCATCCCATCTGGCCAACGATTCCTGGGGAGAATTCAGGTACAGAACACAGTGCCCGCAGGATCTTGATCCACAGATGAATACACTTGGGCCCTCTTGTAGACGGTAGCTGTAGGCTGTAGGTCCACAACGAAGGAGAAGCGAGGCGGCCTCGGTCTGGGTTGAGCGCCGTCTCACCTGGGCTCCTCTCGGGGGTAATTCCAACACTCACCGGCGTTGGCTGTTATCCGCTCCACAAATCAAAGCACCCAAAGCAAATAGATATTCCATGCCGTATAGGCTCAGCAGTCGTCCGGGTAGGTAATCCAATGTGCAGGTCCCCCTCGGTCCTCGTCTAGAACTCCTCGGATGCAAGCACCACACGTGGTCTGCCCAGCCTGGTTAAGACCCTAGATAACGCGAGGAAACGATGGGGGTGCTGCTCACTTTAGAACTCTAACCGAACGATGCACCATACATAATAGACTATTATTAACTTAATAGAAATACGTCCCACTCGACGGTACAGTGCCAAACTATGACAATTCAGCTATGAATTTACACGAGGTCTCAATGCCTATTCTGGGGCCAAATAGGCCATACTGCACCACACGTGGGTCGTGGGTGAGGCTTCACGTCTGTTACTAGGTTGGAGGGTAAAGGACTAATGGACTAAAAGAAAGTTCTACTTTACTTGCGCCATATTTATATGCACGGTGAACAAATAGTACCATTCGTATTTCGGTAGCCGTATTCCTACGCGGAACCGGGGCTAGTTGGGACATGTTCGTCGGCACTATTGAACTTGACTCAAGGGGCTTGTCTGCTGGCGCCAGGTTCTTGTCCAATGAGAGAATGAACTATTATGGGCTGTAGTAGACTAAAGGGATATTCAGTGTATATGTACAAAGAATATACAAGGGATATCAAACGATATACAAATACTATTAAATATATATCCATAAATAAATATATATATTCGGTTTAATCTGATCCTTCACAACACTATATAAACAATAATAGAGAGCATATACAAGAACAATGAATCTCACTGCATGTATGATGTAGCCTGCCTTTCAATACATGAACTTGAATTCCATCATGTTTGTGTGCGGGACTCACAAGGCTGTTGTCACAATGGGTGGTACCGGTACAGTAATAATTACAGTCCACACAATATCACGATCCATGCCATAGCCTATGTTCTATTAGAACATGATCTGTGACGACAAATGTTCTAGAATGTTTGAAGATATCATACTCTGACAGCATGCCTATGATCAACAAAAACGCGAACTTGAATCCCATCATATACATAGTATGTCCACTAACTGGTGTCATTGCAATGCGTTTTCTATTCTTTCTTATACAGTAAAAAGGGGGAAGAACACTATATTCATATGACTTGTATTCTGCTTACAGCTTCGAAATTCCACTTGTTTCGTTTAACGTAAAGCCTTTTAAATATAATCAAGACGTTCCCGTGTTTCTGCGGTCTGCGCAAAATAATAACGAGTTGAGCTTTATGATTTATGATGAATTGAAAATGGGGGACCCTGATGTAAACAAGACGAAAGTTGGTCTGCATCCCCAATTAACAATTGTATGTACTGAGCTGTACTGTACTGTACCCATTCTGCAATCTGTTAATAAACTTTCCAATCAATCAATCAATCAAGCTACGCGGAGCGCAGTCAGTTAGTAGCCTACACCCTGTATATTCCGATAACGCTATATAAACCATGCTGCATTCATTCTGAGAGAAAGATCTATTATTCCAAATGCTATTTATAGGGTTTTGACCATAATTACACTACTGTTGCTATTTTACAATGAACTATAATGAACTACGGTTCGTACAGAACATGCCAGTGTTATTATGCACAGAAGCTCATTTCCTTGTTGTAATAATATATTCTACCACTGGGCGCCAGGTACGCCTGGTCTGACCTGTGCGTAGATGTAAGCACGGAGTCAAGTTCAAATCGAAATTGATGAATCCCACTCTTTGCTTAGAAATGATCGTACGCACAGGGTAAGCACAGATCTGTGCGTAGAACACGTTGATGAATGAGGGCCCTGGTCCCCAAGCGGGAATCGAACCCTGGACCTTCTTGCTGTGAGGCGACAGTGTTAACCACTACACCACCGTGCCGCTGCACAGTACTGTGGCGGAAAAAACTGCATATACATGCATCTCAAGTATCGAGAGCGTTAGTGTTTTGTGAATTTGCCATTTAGCAAATTTGTGAATTTTGGCTAGAATGTGACACATTGCAAACATCTCAAGTATCACTATGACAGCATTTGAGTTTTGAGCTATATTTCTGGCCTATTGAATGTGATATTAAAGCTATATTTCTGGCCTTTTGAATATGAGTGTAAATGTTAGTTATAATGCTGCAGTCTGAGAAAAATATATACAGTAGCTCAAGTATCGCTAGAACAACAATATTGTGATTGTGAACATTATACCTTTGGTCTTTTATCAGTGTTATTTTGCCTGTGTAGGAATTAGAGAAGCAGTGGCGGCTGGTCAATAGGGGGCGCTAAGCCGCCGCCCTCCCTGGTTAAAAGAATAAGAAGAAAGGAAAGTATTCACGCCCCCCGGCCCCTAGCGGCCTAGCCCCCTCCAACCCCTTTTCATGGGCGCTCGATCTCAGCTCCACGGTCAGTGCGCAACTCACAGGGCAAATACATACGTACGTGTAAATAAATACGTACGTACAACATAACACAATCAAATACGATATCCGAGAGCGCTTGGTCTAGTGCCCGAAGTAGTCACTCTATTGGCTGAGAGTGGCACGTGACATCGCCTTGAGGAAATACGCTCTGCTAGTAGTTGTCTGGTTGTCTGCTAGTAGTTAGCTGGTTCGGTAAGAACAACAACAACAAGCTATATGGCTGGATGCAGTCTGGGCAGTGGACATGGACAGTGTAACGGCAAATTTCCATTTCCAATGTCCTGTTTTCTCTTGCCCGTTACTTCACAGGTATGGTAGGGAGTGATCTTACGCAGTAGACACAGCAATGATGGATGTCCAGTCGTGATTCCAGGTTTAGGGGTGTTTATTGCTGAAGTTGCAGTTGTACATTCAATTTATTGCTAGAGTGGGTTCTGTAGGAATTATATGGTATTCTATATTTATTTGGTATTTCTTGTCTTCTGGTTGCTGAGCTGCTGAGCTTCTGTTACTGAGCTACTGTTACTGAGCTACTGTTACTGAGCTACTGGTAAGAACGGTGTGCTCCTCACTACCTGTGTCCTAGTTGATTACTGCACCTGTGACCCTAAATACCTAACCAGTGGTGTCAAATCTAAAACCCGCCACCAGGTGTCCAATAATAATATTACAAATAATAAAATAATATGCCACCATCATAATGGCTCCTACAGACAGTCTGGACATATACAGGACCGAGGCGGGCTTCAACTAAACTAAGTGAGTCGCGTTTTTTTTTCTCTCTCTCTCTCTCTCTCTCTCTCTCTCTCTCTCTCTCTCTCTCTCTCTCTCTCTCTCTCTCTCTCTCTCTCTCTCTCTCTCTCTCCCTGTTAGAGCGATGCTGTGTTGTTGTTGAACTAACTAATTAATTTCGCCGTGGGGTGGGGGGGGGGGGGGGGGGGGTGGGGGGGGGGCATAATCACCCGGACAATGAATGGTAACTTGTTTAAAATGACAAGATATACATATGTTATTATTATTGGATGGATCAGAGAGAGAGAGAGAGAGAGAGAGAGAGAGAGAGAGAGAGAGAGAGAGAGAGAGAGAGAGAGAGAGAGAGAGAGAGAGAGAGAGAGCTGTGCGTGTTTGTGTAGGGCTATTGGAAACGTGGTTGCATTTGACTGACTGTGATCGTATATTGATTGATGGCAATGGTGATAATATTTGCCAATGCGTGCCTTGTACATGTTTGCAAAATGTTTGGTATAGCGCCCCTCCTGGAGAAGAATTCACCAGTCGCCACTGTAGAGGAGGTGAATTGAGCTGAAGTAGGAACATGACAGAGGTGGAGTCCTCTAATTTGTCAACCTCCTGAGTAAACTCATTTTGAGCACTGATCCAAGCGACTTAAGCATCATGGGCTTGTATCATGGACTGCACCACTTCCAGAGATCAGTGTGGCCTAAACATTTCATTATGAATTTTCATTATCTTGGTTTAGGCCACAGTTTGTCCCCTTACCTATCAAAATAAAGAACTGTTAAAAGAATAAAGAAAGAAATAACTGAAATAAATATATTTATGATACAAATATAAAATAAATTATTAAATATTTTGTGTTAGAGAGTTGGAAAAGTCTGTAATCTACTCCTGTAGCTGAAAGATTTCCCTTCGACTGATTTGAGAGCATGCTTTTGATTTGGTTCAATCGGTAGCGCTGCTGCTAGGACTTGTCTTTTCGAGAATGAGTAGGGGCCTCGGCTGAGAGAATGAGTAGGGGCCTCCACTGAGAGAATGAGTAGGGGCATCCACTGAGAGACTGAGTAGGGGCCTCGGCTGAGAGAATGAGTAGGGGCCTCCACTGAGAGACTGAGTAGGGGCCTCGGCTGAGAGAATGAGTAAGGGCATCCACTGAGAGACTGAGTAGGGGCCTCGGCTGAGAGAATGAGTAGGGGCCTCGGCTGAGAGACTGAGTAGGGGCCTCGGTTGATAGAATGAGTAGGGGCCTCCACTGAGAGAATGAGTAGGGGCCTCGGCTGAGAGAATGAGTAGGGGCCTCGGTTGATAGAATGAGTATGGGCCTCGGCTGAGAGAATGAGTAGGGGCCTCGGTTGATAGAATGAGTAGGGGCCTCGGCTGAGAGGAAGCTCTAGTCCTTTTGAGCATGAATGACAGTGCCGTTTCACCTGGATTGCATGGTGAGCCCTGCTCTCCGGCTGGGGCCGCTGTTGTGATGTGTGGAATTACTTTAGGGGGTGAATGTAATGGAGTTGGAGACGTCTGGTAAACTCAGGATACTGCTTTTCAACCAAATGCTATGGTGGTGGAAGTTGTTCTTTCATGACGGATGGATGGATGGATGGAGTTGGCTGAATAGTTGCTTGGATGGATAGATGGATGGATGGATGGATGAATGGATGATGGATGGAAGGATGAACGGACAGATGGATGGATGGAAGGTTGCTGGCTGAATGCTGGCAGGCTGATGGATGATAGCTGGACGCCTGCGTGAGGTGTGTTTCCAGCTGGCTCAGGTCTCATGGTAACCAGGGCTCTCATGTCATTGTAATGATTGACTTATTGATCCACAGAACCCAGCTGAAATCAATGGGCCTGACTGCATGGCAGGGGACAGAGAGAGAGAGAGAGAGAGAGAGAGAGAGAGAGAGAGAGAGAGAGAGAGAGAGAGAGAGAGAGAGAGAGAGAGAGAGAGAGAGAGAGAGAGAGAGAGGATTCAGTAGAGGTTAGCAACTGTAATACAAGTACAGTAGACATCCATGTCTGTATTGCTATTGTAACGGAGGTCCGTGAGTAATATCCACAGTCACGATGGACTGTGTTGTGAAGTGACTGTGACAGTAAGCGGCAGGGACGTGCACAAGACTTTAGAGGGGCAGGTGCTCAAACTTTTACCGATGTTTTATAAGATTTACCAAAAATAAGAATTTATCTGAAAAATGCTAATTATATCTCTTTTATCATAGAACCGTGAGGAAATTACTAAATCTATATTTGACACTGTCATTGGAAAGAGGAGCCTGTTCCTATCCATAGATGTATGATTTGGCCATAATAAGGTCAAGGTCAAGTTCAAGGTCAAATATTGATCTGGCTATTACAGCTTTACATATGCTGTGCTCTCTCTATCTGTCTGAAGCGGAGCTGGGTTCTGCTGTACACACACTCCCAACCGAGGCGTACACACATGCTCACACGCATCTCCCTTAATCCGCATGCAAACCCAGACAACAATGGCATCAGAGTAGTTGCATTTGTGTTACAGAAGCTATCCACATTAGCTAAATAGCTAATGTAGTACTTTTCTGGCTTATTGTTCTGATATGTATCAGAACCTAATATCTGTTCTGATCTGCGTTGTGATTCAAAAACCTTTAAAGCCCTGAAAAGTACTTTAAACAAAGACTGGGGGTCTTTGTTATGACGATCAGCGGTGCAGCAGGAGGAATGAGGAGAAGAGGGTATATAACAGCAGCTGTTTAATCAAAGTTAAGAGTGTATACAAATTACAATAAAGAATGCTATAGTTGTGATCACGACCCTATGCCATCTGTGATCCCAACTAGGCTAATATTACAGTAGAGTTGATAAGTTGTTGATGGCTTTGTTCTCTGGCTAGTGAACAAAGCAAAGTTCTGTTTCTCCCTCCAAAATGTGATGTTCTTTGTCTGTTGATTCCCTCTGCTTCCGCCGTCGTCTGCTCCTGTGTGTAGAGATGGGTGTGGTCTCCTCCTTCCGTGGTTTGGTTTTTCCGAGTGTCCCCTTTCTCGTCACCACACCCCAGCTATTATAGCAAAGGCCTGGGCCCTCATTCATCAACGTGGACTTTGACCTTGACCTACTTCCACACGTAAGCACGGAATTTAGAACTAGCGCACGCACAGGGAAGTCGGCATTCATCACACGTGCGTAAGCAGGCTCTACGCACACCTGTCATGATGAATCCCACCTTGGCCCTGCGCCGCAGCTCGTGCACGCTTTCACGTATTTGCATACCAAAACCGCCCCGACCAACCAAATATGGTCAGGCCCTCCCCTTCAAATACCATGAGGGAATCCCTGTGCGTGGAATGTTGGAGGATGGCAAAGCGAACGAAAAAGAGAAACTACACAGACACCGAGGTGGAGGTCCTCGTAACGGAGGTGGATAAATAAAAGGCGGATTTGTAAACGGTGATGTCAGATATCAACGGCTCCCTAAGACCATTGCTGCAATTCTGCCTGGACAGCTCAAAATACTAATAAAGACCGTTCGTTGACCACTGTTTGGCGTTGGTTGTGTTGTGTGTCATTATAACCGTGCTGTACAATATGAATGCCTTTATTAGTTGTGTTCGATTGGCTATATGATTTTTAGAGGCATCTATTTTGTTGTCGGCTAATAAAGACCGCGCTGGAATATGACTGCCTTTTCCCGTGTTGTTTGATGTTGTTTGAATACCCACGGATTAAAGTTCTCCTCAATTCTATTCCAAATCGCGATGGATCTCCCGTCAATTTTCTACCTGCTGCATGATTTCTAGAGGCATACTACTACAATCTATTTTGATGTCAGTATTGGGTAGCCTATATAAACAATATAATACGAGAGCATATACAAGAACAATGAATCTCACTGCATGTATGATGTATCCTGCCTTTCAATACATGAACTTGAATTCCATCATATAGTCTGTCCACTATCTGCATGGTGTCATTGCAATGCGTTTTCTATTCTTTCTTGTACAGTAAAAAGGGGGAAGAACACTATATTCATATGACTTATTCTGCTTACAGCTTCGAAATTCCACTTGTTTCGTTTAACGTAAAGCCTTTTAAATATAATCAAAACGTTCCCGTGTTTCGGCGGTCTGTGCGCAAAATAATAACGAGTTGAGCTTTATGATTTATGATGAATTGAAAATGGGGGACCCTGATGTAAACAGGACGAAAGTTGGTCTGCATCCCCAATTAACAATTGTATGTACTGAGCTGTACTGTACTGTACCCATTCTGCAATCTGTTAATAAACTTTTCAATCAATCAATCAATCAAGCTACGCGGAGCGCAGTCAGTCAGTAGCCTACACCCCGTATATTCCGATAACGCTATATAAACCATGAATGAATGAGAACTTTATTAGCAGATTGCAGAATGGGTACAGTACAGTACAGCTCAATACACACAATTGTTAAGGGGATGCAGACCAGAGAAAGACTTTCGTCTTGTTTACATCAGGGTCCCCCATTTTCAATTCATCGTAACATATATGACATGCTGCATTCATTCTGAGAGAAAGATCTATTATTCCAAATGCTATTTATAGGGTTTTGACCATAATTACACTACTGTTGCTATTTTACAATGAACTATAATGAACTACGGTTCATAGAACATCCAGTGTTATTATGCACAGAAGCTCATTTCCTTGTTGTAATAATATATTCTACCACTGGGCGCGAGGTACGCCAGGTCCGAAATGTGCGTAGATGTACGCACGAAGTCAAGTTCAAGTTCAAATTGATGAATCCCACTCTTTGCTTAGAAATGATCGTACGCACGGGTTACGCACAGATCTGTGCGTAGAACACGTTGATGCATGAGGGCCCTCGCGCCCTGGGCCCTCATGCATCAACGTGTTCTACGCACAGATCTGTGCGTAACCCGTGCGTACGATCATTTCTAAGCAAAGAGTGGGATTCATCAACTTCAACTTGAACTTGACTTCGTGCTTACATCTACGCACATTTCGGACCTGGCGTACCTCGCGCCCAGTGGTAGAATATATTATTACAACAAGGAAATGAGCTTCTGTGCATAATAACACTGGATGTTCTATGAACCGTAGTTCATTATAGTTCATTGTAAAATAGCAACAGTAGTGTAATTATGGTCAAAACCCTATAAATAGCATTTGGAATAATAGATCTTTCTCTCAGAATGAATGCAGCATGTCATATATGTTACGATGAATTGAAAATGGGGGACCCTGATGTAAACAAGACGAAAGTCTTTCTCTGGTCTGCATCCCCTTAACAATTGTATGTATTGAGCTGTACTGTACTGTACCCATTCTGCAATCTGTTAATAAAGTTCTCATTCATTCATTCATTCATGGTTTATATAGCGTTATCGGAATATACGGGGTGTAGGCTACTGACTGACTGCGCTCCGCGTAGCTTGATTGATTGATTGATTGAAAAGTTTATTAACAGATTGCAGAATGGGTACAGTACAGTACAGCTCAGTACATACAATTGTTAATTGGGGATGCAGACCAACTTCCGTCCTGTTTACATCAGGGTCCCCCATTTTCAATTCATCATAAATCATAAAGCTCAACTCGTTATTATTTTGCGCACAGACCGCCGAAACACGGGAACGTTTTGATTATATTTAAAAGGCTTTACGTTAAACGAAACAAGTGGAATTTCGAAGCTGTAAGCAGAATAAGTCATATGAATATAGTGTTCTTCCCCCTTTTTACTGTACAAGAAAGAATAGAAAACGCATTGCAATGACACCATGCAGATAGTGGACAGACTATATGATGGAATTCAAGTTCATGTATTGAAAGGCAGGATACATCATACATGCAGTGAGATTCATTGTTCTTGTATATGCTCTCGTATTATATTGTTTATATAGGCTACCCAATACTGACATCAAAATAGATTGTAGTAGTATGCCTCTAGAAATCATGCAGCAGGTAGAAAATTGACGGGAGATCCATCGCGATTTGGAATAGAATTGAAGAGAACTTTAATCCGTGGGTATTAATCAAACAACACGGGAAAAGGCAGTCATATTCCAGCGCGGTCTTTATTAGCCGACAACAAAATAGATGCCTCTAAAAATCATATAGCCAATCGAACACAACTAATAAAGGCATTCATATTGTACAGCACGGTTATAATGACACACAACACAACCAACGCCAAACAGTGGTCAACGAACGGTCTTTATTAGTATTTTGAGCTGTCCAGGCAGAATTGCAGCAATGGTCTTAGGGAGCCGTTGATATCTGACATCACCGTTTACAAATCCGCCTTTTATTTATCCACCTCCGTTACGAGGACCTCCACCTCGGTGTCTGTGTAGTTTCTCTTTTTCGTTCGCTTTGCCATCCTCCAACATTCCACGCACAGGGATTCCCTCATGGTATTTGAAGGGGAGGGCCTGACCATATTTGGTTGGTCGGGGCGGTTTTGGTATGCAAATACGTGAAAGCGTGCACGAGCTGCGGCGCAGGGCCAAGGTGGGATTCATCATGACAGGTGTGCGTAGAGCCTGCTTACGCACGTGTGATGAATGCCGACTTCCCTGTGCGTGCGCTAGTTCTAAATTCCGTGCTTACGTGTGGAAGTAGGTCAAGGTCAAAGTCCACGTTGATGAATGAGGGCCCTGGAGTCTCTCGTGATGTCACCAGCAGCTGTGTTCCTCCAATCACAGCCTGCTAAGTTTGGATTTGAAATAGGGGGTTGGCTTTACACAGCCAACTGGACTTTCCCTTGTTCTCCAGTCAAAGAACAAATATCATCTAACAACTTTATATTGATTTCATAACCTATATATTTGAATTGCAATTGATCACATAAACACAGAGATATTATACTTGTACACATTCTGTTATCATTAAGACTAATTTCACCTTAAGTGAAAACTAATCTTATTCTGCAGGGGATTTAAATCTAACCAACTGAGCTAACCTGCCTAATAATTTTTTTTTAGCTTACATCAATATCTTCTATACAGTTTATACTTTAGCGTTCATTAATAATATGCTTTTATACAGTTTAGTATGCACATATATATATACAAGTATTTTCCAATGTAGTTTCAAAACGTGGCCCTCATTTCAAACTCTGTGATTCCCAGCCATAAACCTGGCCTATTTCATATTATTAGATTCAAGATTATGTCCTCAATAAAACAGGATTTTCTATAGTTCATATTAAATTAATCTAATCATACCAATAGTCATTTAAACATGTACTTATTATTACAGAGAATGGAGACGTTTGCTCCTCCCCTGCCAGCTGCAGTAAACCTGGGGCATAAGGTGTCAGCTTCCTGTTCCTATAATCAGTCACAGAACCCGTTTAACAACCTTTATATCGCTGCTGTCGGGACAAAACCTCATAACTCCATTTTTTGAATTTTTTTTTATTATATAAATCAACTCCATAGATCATCCTCCATATGTGTGTGTGTGAGTTTTACAAAGTTTAAACAATGGGAAAGCATTAAACCGATCATCTGTCTAAACCTCCTAACTCTATTCACCCTCAAATCTGTGTTCGTTTTTTTCATCTGCTGAAAAGTTGGGTTTTTGGAGTTATGAGGTTTTGTCCCGACAGCAGCGATATATTGTTTTTGCAGCTGCCCGGGGACTATATGCAAACGACCTCCTGTGGTGCTTCCCCGGTCTGTTACAACACACCCATAATCTAATCTTGTCCCCCAGGACACAAGGATTTCATGATAGTGACATGCTCCTACTAAAACACATTAGTTTGATTTGAATACCAGTTTCAGACCTTTTCTATGAGACAATGCGGTTTATGATCGATGTCTATTAAAAACTACTACACTAACCAACTAAATACAATAGACATTGGTATCCTGAAGTAACGTTATGACAACCTTTGCTAGTCGAAATGACTGGACACACACAGGGACAAGTTAAACATCAATCAATAAATGTATTCCAACAGGTAGTTCGAGCTGCATGTGAGCCGCGGTCTTTCTCTCCTCTCCTTTGGAAACTAATGGCGTTACGTTAGCTCGAAAAGCACAGAACCGGCCGACACAAGTTAAGCTGCTAGCAACAGAAACTATAACACTTCCGGTCTGGGGTTTTCAAAATAAAAGAAACAGGAAAGACATTTATTTTGTAAATTTGTGGCATGCACTTATTATCTTGAGACTATTTCGTTTTTACGGAAACCTTAAAACGAAACAAAAACGAAACAGACCAAAATCGTTTTAGTCTGGACAAGGCCTAAGGTTACTACAGGCTTGATCAAAAGCACAGCTGGCTTCAATTGATGAAGGACAGTCTTTTGAAACAGCACTCCAAAGAGATCAAACGAAAGGTTATCCTATAACCTAGTTATATGAATACTGGCTGAGCGTTTTGCTCTTCGCCATAATGAGATATCTCTTATCTCCAGCACCTACTGTGCTCATGAACAAAACAAATGCACCCATGCACCTGACCAGGCCCCGCCCCAGCGTCCTCCTATAAGACGGCGGACATGGTCACACTCCCCCTTCCTCGGGAAAACCATCATAGAAAACCCAACCAAGGGACCTCAGGGCCCCAAGAGCGAGACGCTCAGCCAGTATTCATATAACTAGGTTATAGGATAACCTTTCATTATAAAGCATTACTGGCCTTGCGTCTCGTTCTTCGCCATAAAGAGATATGGGGCAGAGCAGACGCGTGGCCCGACAAGTGTACCCCCTGAGGACCCACAAGCCCTACTACCAGGGGGAGGGGAGTTCCATCCACCCGTCCTAGTGAAGGGGGTGCGGCAGTCAACTCCACCAAAGTGCGAACAAGAGGGAACCAGAGAATCCTAAAAACGCACAGCACAGGCGGGACTATGTGTGACACATCACCCCGTGGCACACACCCACACACCCCTGCTAACCCACGAGAGGCGGGACGCAGGGGAGGTCCCAGACCTCAGAACCACCTGGGAGACCCCCAGTCATGTCCATGAGGTAAAACCTAACGAAGGGACCTGGAGGACCAAGAGGCCGCAGCACAGATGTCCTCCACCGAGGCCCCCTCTAACAAGGCGGCAGAGGCCGCCACTCCACGAGTGGAGTACGCCCTGACACCCCCAGGGGGGGGCGAGCCCAGCCAACGTGTAGCAAAGGGCAATGCCCTCGCACAACCAATGTGACAGGCGCTGCTTGGACAGTGTCTTACCAGCGCGAGGGCCACCATAACAAACACAGAGCTGATCGGTAGCCCTGAGGTAAACCCCCAAAGCCCGGACGGGACACGACAGGTGAAGGCTCGCTTCTAACTCACTAGCGTGAGGAGGCAGATGAAACGCCTGAATCACAATATCCCTGGAGCGAAAAGAGCTCTGGATATTTTTTGGCACGAAGACTGGATTAGGCCTCAGAGTCGCACCGTTATTGGCACGAATAGACAAGCACTCAGGCCGCACCGAGAGAGCACACAGCTCACCCACGTGCTTAGCGGAGGTGATGGCCAGCAGGAACGCAGTCTTGAAAGACAGCCATTCCAAAGACGCCAGCTCAAGAGGCTCAAACGGGGCCTCAGACAACCGGCCGAGGACCAGTTGGAGGTCCCAACTCGGAGACAGAGAACGTTCCACCGGCTTGAGACGCCGAGCGCCAAGCAGGAAACGCTTCACAAGAGGGTGGCTGAACAACGTACCGCCCTCAAACCCCACATGACAAGAGGATATAGGGCATATACCCTCACCGTCGAGGCCGACAGTCTACCCAAAATAGACTGAAGGAAGGAAAGGACAGCGTCCAGGGGGCAGGACACCGGGTCCCAGCCCCCCACCTTACACCACTCTTGAAAAGTACGCACACCGGGTCCCAGCCCCCCACCTTACACCACTCTTGAAAAGTACACCACCTACCCGCGTAAACCGCAATAGTGGAGTGAGCACCCGTGTTTCGGATGGTGTCGACCACAGAAGGGTCAAGAGTAAGACCCATCCCCTCCAGACTCACCCTCTCAACAGCCAAACAGGGAACAGCCACAGAGACCTGTGCGCCTGAGAGAGGGCCTGTGATGAGGAACAGGCCACGGCGGGGCTACCAAGAGCTGGATCAGGACCGGGAACCACACAGACGGTCCGGCGCGATCAGGATCAAGGTCCTGCGCTCCCGACGTATCCGCTCCAACAGCTGAGCTATCAGATGTATGGGGGGAAACGCGTACAGAATCCCGGGCGGCCAAGGATACATCGAGAAGGCATCCACCCCCAAGGGAGGATTGTCCCCCTGACTGACCGAAAACCATAAGGGGCACTGGTGAGACTGTCTGCTCGCAAACAGATCCACCGTGGCTTCCCCGAACTGGTCCCAGACTCGTCTGACTATGTCTGGACGTAGTCCCCATACGTTGGAATGTGGACCACCCCGTGACATCGCATCCGCGCCCACATTCCGCCTGCCAGGGATGTGGAGCGCCCTCAGGCTGCGCAGATTGAGAGAAGCCCATAGCCAGAGCTCGACCGCCGCCCGGTGCAGACGGATGGAGTGTACTCCACCCTGTCTGTTGATATACGACGCTGTCGTCGTGTTGTCCGTCCTGACCAACACGTGCTCACCCACCACCAAGTGGTCGAGCCGCTTGAGGACCAGAAGGACCGCCTTCAATTCCAACACATTGATATGCAGTGCAGACCGGGCAGCATGGACTGTCCAGCTGCCCCCTACTGCGTTGGTCCGACACCTCCCCCCCATTCCGTGAGGGAGGCGTCGGTGAAGACCGTGACGTGTGACAGCCTGCTGCCCATGGAGACCCCGCTGGTGAGGGTACCAGTCCTCCCCCAGTGGTCGAGATCCCCCAGTATTGACATGGGAACATTCAAACGTTTCCACTTGCCTCTCACCAGGTCTATTCCCATACTGGAAAACCACCTCTGTATCCTCCTCATGAAGAGGAGGCCAAGAGGGACCACAGAGTGAGCAGATGCCATCATACCGAGTAGGCGCATCACAGACAGCGCCGCAACCGTCCTGCCAGGATAGAGCCCCTTGAGCGCGTCGAGGATAGCCACTCGCCGCCGCTCCGAGAGGGTTGCCCTCATCGGCCTTGAGCCCAAGTACTCCACCTGTTGACTGGGAAGAGGAGTACTCTTCTTCCAGTTCACAGCAAAACCCAGACTGGTGAGGAATTCCACCACCAGCCTGGTATGAGACCTGGCGACCTCCTCCGACCGGCTGAGGAGCAGAATGTCGTCGAGATAGAAAATAACTCATATCCCCTGACGACATAGAGGCTCCAGCGCGGTCTCTACGCACTTGGTGAACGACAGCCTCTGGTATTTGTACGCCACACCCTGAAGAAGGAAGCGAAGGAATTTCCTGTGAGGAGGGAAGATCGGGATGTGAAAATACGCATCCTTCAGGTCTATGGAGGTGAACCAGTCTCCCACCCTGACGGAGCTCATCAGGTGTTTGACGGTCAACATCCTGAACCGCCTCGTCACAATCAGCCGATTGAACGCAGACAGATCCAGTATAGGTCTGACACCTCCCGATTTCTTGGGCACCAGAAAATACCGGGAGTAAACGCCACACATCGCGTCCTCTCTTGGGACCACGACTATGGCTTGCTTCGTTAACAGAGATAGGATCTCGTCGGCCAGAGCTGTCACTGCTGCTGACCCTGACAACAAGGTTGCACCAAACCAGAAAACGGAGGGTGGGGTCGTGCAAACTGCAACACAAGCCCCCTCCTCAACGTTCTCTCCATCCACTTTGACATATGGCATTGCTGTAGCCATATGTGATGGTAATCCCAAAGCGCACCCGCCGCCACTTGGCGCTGGTCCGCTAGGAACTGTAGATAGGCAGCCCGGTCCCACCCGCTGTGCGTTGCCAACCCTGGACCCGCTAACCGCACAAGCAGGGCATTTCGTGGAGTCGGGATATCGGACCCTGACACTACCCACGAGGCAATCGCACCCAAGGGGGGACCCCGACAGAAAGGGCCGGTTTGATACGGGGGAAGCTGACATCACACTGGGTGACAAAAGCTCCCCCACTGAACACCTCGCCAGCATGGATTGCTGAGGAACTGTTCTACAGCTGGACATGCAAGGTGTGAGGCCCCCACACTGCCCGATAGGGTGGGTTCCTACACACCATAGCCCTGCGGTGATATTACTACCACCCAAATCACGCGCGCCTGCCAGACCACTGCCGGTCTTCCGGCCGTGGGAGGCACTAACGTGATACCCGGACTGGCGAAGGCGAGGTCGGGGGAACCCGCGCTGTGCCTCAAGAGGCCTCGAGCCCCCCTCCTGACAACCTTTGTAGTTGACAGACGTAACACCAGGCTCACCAACCACAGACGCAGAACTCGTGGCGTGGGAGCCACTTGACAGCATAACATTCTCACGGACAGACCCAGGCCTAGCCATCAACTGGGTGTCAGCCCCTGTCCCCATGAGAAGTGAAACGTGGGGCCGCTTGCACTTCATTGAAAGCATGCCGCTCGCAACCAAAGGAAACAAATCAGAGCCCTTATCCCGCTGGTGTTGGGGGGGGGGGGTGACCGGAGAGCGAGCTAGTCACAGCTAGACGGTGACGTTTTTTTAGGGCGTGCTGATCTAATGCAGCCGATCCCTCGGCCGCCAAGGCTGTCGGCCTTGCGGTCACCTGTTTTCGTTGTGCCCAGGGTACCTCAGGCGGGGGAAACATGGCCGCTGGTTGAGGGCCTCGCCACAGTCGTTGACGAGGCCGTGCTCTCACCTCTGGCTGCATGGTGCGAGGCGGTGTGGGGCCCAGGTCAAATACCGCTTGCGTTTCCGCGGAAAGACCAAAGAGTCCCTCTGCGGAAAGAGGAGCCCTAAGGAGAAGAAACCTTTTCTCCTCCTCAAGGGAAGACTGCTCCAACCAGAGATGCCTGTGAATAAGAGTTGATAGCATCCTGATCCTCCCTGCGGTTATAGCTTGCGACTGAGTTAAAAGTTCTATAACCCCAAAAACATGCGCAATGTTTTCGGCGTCGGCTGGCCCTACAGCCCCACTACCCGACACCAATGTGGACAGAAAAACAGTCAACTGAGCAATGACACTGGCCGCTGCTAAATTCCATCCTGTGGCGGTATAAACATCATCAGCCCATACCGTCACCTGCCGGGCCGACTCGCCCTCAGGCGGAGGCTTCCGGGTGGGACACCGTTCAACCTTGCCAGGGCAAAGGATCGATGCTACCTGGCTCTCAAGCCAGGGCACACCTGCCTTGCGCCCTATTGTCAGCCCATTCACCCATAAAAAGGGTAAATAAGCCTCAGCAAAACCCCCCACATTAGCTAGCGACTGACCTTCATCAATGAACCGGTTAAGAGGAGGGAAACGTGGTGACAGCCCACGGCGGGGAACAAAGGAACAGTGACCCAGCATCGTAGCATTAGCATTAGCCGCACGCTCCAGGATAGCTGGGAAAACATCCAACTCAGAGTCATGACGACAACGTTTACCCAGATATCCTGCCCCTTGCGCAAATACACAACTCGGTTGTCTCACGGGACAACGAGCAGTATCACAAATGCTAGCATTGATGCCTGGTAGCGCAGGCCCTACCTGTGCGCGACCTAGCCCGACAGCTAGCCGCCACGCGACGTCCCTCGATCCGCTTTCACGAGACGAGGAAACCCCAGGACAGGCCCGATGCGCTGCTAGGATGTGCCGAGAAGATTCCAGGGGCTGGCGAATCTCTGGCGAAAACCCAACATTGTTTAATTTCTCTCTGCATTTCATAACAACTAGTTCATGGAGTGCACTGCAGCGTCCATGATGGAAACAAACAAAAAAAGAGGAAGGGGGAGTGTGACCATGTCCGGCGTCTTATAGGAGTACGCTGGGGCGGGGCCTGGTCAGGTGCATGGGTGCATTTGTTTTGTTCATGAGCACAGTAGGTGCTGGAGATAAGAGATATCTCATTATGGCGAAGAGCGAGACGTGAGGCCAGTAATGCTATATAACAGTGCTGAAGATTTACTCTGAAACTTGAATTCTACCCAGTAGGGTCGAGCTGCCTTCCTGAAATACATATGGTAGCCTAAGTGAAGAAGACGCATCACCACTGTTTCATCCTAATTTAATAATAACTTTATTTGTATAGCACCTTTCATACAGGGGATTGCAGTTCAAAGTGCTTTACATCAGTAAGAAATAAGACATACAATCTGTGTAAAAGTGGGGATAAAATAGGCCTAACTAAATAACACATACATCTCCGCTACATGCAAGCAATTAACGTCTGATGGCCAAACCTGTCAGATGGCACTGGAGTAGATACAGTACTGTTACATCCAGACATTTATGATACAAGATATACAAATATACAGTACTGCTTAAGAGGCAGAGATCAATAAAAGAAAATATATAAATTCGAGGGGGAAGAAACTGTATACTTCTGTCTGCCATTTCAGGCGCTGTCCATTGTTATTACCTTCATGCACTTCAAGGCTACGGTTGCCTATTGCCATAGAACAACAGTCTGAGCATGCGTAGTGAGCTGTGTCGTCATCGTTTATCTAGACTATGCGTTTACAGTGGCTACACGGATCCACTGAACCGATATTTTGGAAAATCTTCACTTTAAAATACGTTTTCGAAAATCTCCTTTTATGTTTCTGAAAACACCGTTTACGTGTGGATGAAAGGCCCAAACGTGGAAGAAAATGTGCGTTTTGCAAAAGATCTGGATTCGTGTGGACAAATGCTACCACACTGTCCGCAGGGACACTGTGCGTGGAACGGGGAAATAAGGACACGTTAACAGTAACAGCGCTCCCATTCCCTGCTCCATGCACCAATCGGGTGCTCTGTCTTCCCTCTCTCGCCGTATCCTGGCCAGCTCGCGTTGAGGCGTAACGCGACAGCATTGTCTCGCCAGCCTGGGATTTCTTGACAACGAGTGATGCGGTGTGTGTGCCACTCGCTGTCACTTCCGGGATTCCCCGTGCTGCGGTTGATGCAGAGCCAGATTCCTGCTCCTCGACCTCTTTCTATCAGTGGCAAAAGTTTGCCACAATATATACTACGGTATGTGTAAGAGTAAAAGCAAACAGTGTACACAAGGTGCAGTATACACACGGCACCCTAACTGGCATGATATATGTCATACATTGTAGTCTGTGCAGGCAGGCAGGCAGGCAGGCAGGCAGGCAGGCAGGCAGGCAGGCAGGCAGGCAGGCTCGCTCTCTCTCTCTCGCTCTCGCTTTCTCTCGCTCTCGCTTTCTCTCGCTCTCGCTTTCTCTCTCTCTCTCTCCCTCTCTCTCTCTCTCTCTCTCTCTCTCTCTCTCTCTCTCTCTCTCTCATACACACCTATCTTTTGGAATGTATATCATTCCGCATTAGCTGCAAGGTGAGTAGTGGTGTTTTTCTTCAGAGCCAGCTACTAACCTTTCTGGAAGTATAGTTAATTGTAAAGGTCAGAGAAAAGGTCAGCCCAAAGCCAGGGGGAGGGGCTCACTGATCTGCACCTGACTAGACTCTCTTCTGGAATATATCTCATCACACATTGGCCACATTATCCATTCCATTTGTAGTGTATCAGTTGAGTACCTCAGAACCATACATTTTGTTTTATGTTTTCAGAGGAATAATCTAAAGATGGTGTACTTTAATACAGTAGGCCTAGAGGTCAAGTGATATAGATTGACGTTACAATTGCAAATACATGGGCTGTCCAAATAAATTCAGAACAGAGTTATAGTTCTTCAGTGCGAGGGTTCAATTATAAGTATACAGATTTGAGAAGGTTTAGGCTTGCTAATGGAAAATAATCGGTGTATATAATCTGTGAATTTTCAGGTCCCTTACAGTAACTCAAAATAGAGGCCAATCTTCAGCTGTGACCAGCAGCTACATAGCCGCTCTGTCGGTTGGTCCCCAGAAGTGTCCCCACCCTGTATCAGCCAGTTTCCATCTATTATGCTGACATTTTGCAGGAAGGTCAAGTGTTTGTGTGAGAGGGTGTGTGTTTGAACTAAGGCATGCAACGCGGTAGCTATTGCGGATTTGCGCTTGTCCTCCAATGTTTATAAACAGTGCCAAATGTAGACAAACCTCTTTCACACTCATATTTCATATTTAGCTGTCACTTACTGTCAGATATCAATTACACTTTTGGCCTTAGACTGACTGGCAACCGGGAGACATTGTACAGCCAAAACGTCGGTATTGAAATCATAAATTACACCTATGAATGCTAGGCCATGTTTTCGTTCTGATTTACTGACACCCGCACACACTCACACACACTCTCACACACACACACACACACACACACTGACTCCAGCAGGCCTGTGAAAAATCAACAGAGCTAACCTCCAGGGCTAGCGAGGCCCCTGGTGGGAAATGGGCACTAGATCTAGGGGGGGGGGGGGGGGGGGGTGGAGGGTGCAGATGGAGAGATGGAGAGAAGAGGCAGGGAAACAGAGGCACATGTCCCAGCTGATGGGGGATAAATTAGTTTTTTAGGCGCTATAGATTGGACGCTGCATTGCCCGCCAGGATAAATTGCAAACTGATTGAAGTTGCTGGTGCTATTGCTATGGTAGCTATAGGTCCGCCCCCAGCGAGCTCGTCCCTGGACTGTCCTGAGGAGTGATTGATTACGTTGCCTCCAGAGAGAGGAACATGCATCAGACTTTTCATCAACAACACTTTATTTATATCTCTCAGGAGCAGGGACAGAAACAGGACAGAATAGATACTTGTCAAGAACCATTTAACACGGAAGCTGGAGGACATAGGTGAAAGAGGAAATTAAACTGACACCATTATAAACCCATTGCTTTTGAGTCTCTCTCTCTCTCTCTCTCTCTCTCTCTCTCTCTCTCTCTCTCTCTCTCTCTCTCTCTCTCTCTCTCTCTCTCTCTCTCTCTCTCTCTCAACTGGTTGTAACTTGTAACATCTCACTGACCTGATTTACTGAATATTTCTCTCTAAAAATTTGATTTGATTTGATTTGACGGTAAGCGAATTTCCCATAATGTTGGAGTGTTTCCTTTAAGTTAACTTGCCATAACAATGTCAAAGAACATAGGTAGAAGAGGTATGAATGCATCATGTATAAAGTAATTGTACGTTGCTTAGAAGTCTGCATACCTGGAGTAAAGTTTTACCTAGTGCTAAATCCCTGGAAGAAAAAGGTGATCTTTGTGTGACACTCAGAATTATTTTAAACAACAGTCACCCTATTAGGCCTCCTGAACAACACCTGAACAATATCTGAAATGAAATAGTTCAGGAGCGCAGAGAATTGTGTAAACAGATGAGAGTATCAACGCCAAAAACACGTCAGAATACTGTGGTACACGGTTACTCAAGATAATCCACAGATCCACGTTGTGAACAGTTTCATTTAGGAAAATTTTTCGACTGAAACCCCCTCATTACAATATACTGTATGGTGTAATCCGTGGATTATCTTGAGTAACCATGTCATGATTTCCGGAGAGAGACATTGCTTTTGAGTTTTTGAGGCGGATAGATAGGACACCAGGATTTTTTTTTTTATGTTGGGTGAACTTCCCCTTTAAGCATAATTTCAGTTTTAGTGTAGCTCACTATTCAACATATCCCCTCTGGCCAACCAGCTCAATAAGCACCATTTGATGTGATGCATTTCACTGTATGCCCTGCTATGTATGTGATGAATAAACTCTTGAATCTTGAATCTTGAGAGAGTGCAGGGGGGGGGGAGGGGGGGGTGGGGGGGGTTGTTACAACCTCAATGGGAATGACAAATTGGAGATTTGGAGATTTTGAAGACTTGAATCAGTTATTTAGCTGTAGTTGCATCAGGTGTACGGCTCTTATACTGTTTGTCAATAAGGAGGTGTAGTGGTTACGTCATTGTTGTTTCCCGCATGGTCCACCTCACTTGAAATTGCAATGTATTTCCAATGGACATCATCTCGTTTAAAACAAATAAAGCATGAACATTGGTGGACTTTTCTGTGTGTATTCATCCACAATCTATAGCTCAACATTAAACAATTCGCAATTAATCGTAAAAGTAGCTAAATAACAATGTTTACGTTTTCATTCACTGAGGAACTACACTTCACTTTGGCGCTGCATTAGGCAGCAGCACTGAACGACAGGCGTTCTACTGGTAAGTGTAGTTATTTTTTAAGGACAAATTAAACAACCTTATAACTAATTTTATTTCAATCAAAAATGCTTAAACAATAAGCAAGATTTGCAGCTAAATGAGCTGATTTAGATGAAGACTTTCAAATATGTAGTGAAGGGTTACCTCGTGTGGACTCCATGATGGGGTGTACCTCGTGGGGACTTGGCCAGAATGGCCAGATCAGCCTGGCCGAATGTCTCCGATACCTTCATTTGAGTTTCTGTATGCGTGAATCAGTGGAGGTTATATATCGTATTTGCTTATCGCGTCCCGCTCTGAGCCTTATGAGATACCCCTTATCTCCTATGATACCTACTGTATCTCCAACGAAACAACTACATGCACCCCACCTGTATGGGGCCCCGCCCCTATGGTGGCATAGCCCATATAACCATGACTCTGGTCACCAAACACCCTTCCTCTATCTTCGTCCCAGCGTACTGGCTGCGTGCACCATACGTTAACTAGCAGGATGAAAAGATTAAGGAAGATTCGTAATGTTGAGGGCTTACCGGAGGATTGTTTTTCCCTGGATTCTCCGGAGCTTGTTTCGGCGACGCATGAGACCTGTGCTGGTGGTTCCTCGGCTGACGGCGACAGACAGAGGGGCAGCGTACAAGGTTTGACTAACGGGTCGGCTTGTACAAAGGTGAGGTCTGTGTCAGTAGGCATCAATGTCGGTGTTGGTCGTGCTGTGGATTATGTTTCGGCACCAGGGCCGGGGCGGCTTGGCGATCGTTCCACTGTAGTGGGCGATGTCCTGGCGATCCTGGAACATGCTGTTAACGCTAATGCTACTACTGCTTTTTCTGCTAATGCTGATGTTGACGCTGGAATGTCTAATAATCCCCGCCGCTGAGCTCTATTTACCTTTTTTACGGGTGAAGGGGCTGACAACGGGGTGCAGGCCGGGGGTACCTTGGCTAAGCAGCCAGGTAGCTTCTTTTCTGTGCCCAGGCGGGGATGAACGACGTTCCGCCCGGCCAATGCTTAATAGCATATCGGCTCGGAGGGTGGCAGTATGGACGAATGAGTGGTATACTGCTGCAGGATGGCATTTAGCGGCGGCCAGTGTTATGGCTCAGCTGGCTACTTTCCTATCCAAGATGGCGTCGGGTTGTAGGTCTTTGGGTCCAACCGACATTGTAAACGTGATTCATGTTTGTGGTGTTATAGAGATCTTGACTCAGTCGCAAGCTATAACTGCGGGGAGGATTCGGATGCTATCGACTTGGTTTTTAGGCATGTTTGGTTGGAGCAGTCTCCTCTTGGGGAAGAGGATAGGTTTTCTCTCCTCACGACTCCTTTTTCCACAGATAGTCTTTTTGGGCGTTCTGTGGAGGCGCAGGCGGTTATTGATCTGGGTCCTACACCGCCTCACGCTGTGCAGCCAGAGGTGGGAGCACGGTCTCGTCAACGACTGTGGCGAGATCCTCGACAGGTGGCCATGTTTCCCCCGCCAGTGGTGCCCTGGTTGGAGAGTCAACAGGGTATCGCGAGGCCGACAGCCTTGGCGGCCGAGGGATCGGCCATTTTGAGTGATTTCGGGTTTGGTAAACCAACCCGTCGTCATTTTGCCGCGAGCAGCCCGCTCCCCGTTCAATCCTCTCTCTGTTACCCCCAGAAGCGGGGCTCTGAGCGTTCTCCTTTGGCTGCGGGCCGCGAACGTTCATTGAAGCGTATGCGGCCCCATTCTTCACTTCTCATGGGGGCAGGGGCTGACACCCAGTTGATGGCTGAGCCTGGGTCTGTCCGTGAGAATGTTCCGTCGTCACGTGGTTCCTACACCCCAGGTTGTGGGTGGGTGGAACCTGGTGTTACAGCTGCCACTAGCTCCAGTGGTCAGCAGGGGGACTCGTTGCCTCTTCTGTTGAATGCTCAGCAGGGGTTACCCCGGCTTCGCCCTCGCCCATCGCGCTGTTGCCTCCCACTCCCGTCAAACCGGCAGTGGTCTGCAAAGGAGAGGCGAGCGTGATTTGAGTGGTAGCAATATCACTGCAGGGCTTCGGCGTGTAGGAGCCCATGGGGTCCTCATGCCTTGCGTGTCTAGCTGCGGAACAACTCCTCAGCATGCGCTGGAGGGGTGTTCAGGGGGCGAGTGTGTGTCCACAAGTTTGATGACAGCTCCTCCCGTATCAAACCGGCCCTTTCTGTCGGGGTCCCCCCTTGGGTGCTTTGCACGACGGGGGGGACCGGGCCAACTATCTAATGTTCCTTGCGGCCCAGCGTCAGTTGACGGCGGGGGCGCTGTGGGATTATATTCACATATGGCGACGGGAATGCCCTTTGAATCAGTGGATGCAGAGAACGTTAGAGGCGGGGCTGGTTTTGCAGTTCGCACAGCCCCATCCTCCATTCTCAGGTTTGGTGCCGACCCTATTATTAGGGTCAGACGCAGTGACAGCCCTGGCCGACGAGATCCAATCTCTGTTGGCGAAGCAGGCCGTCGTTGTGGTCCCGAGCGAGAACGCAATGTCAGGCGTCTACTCCCGTTATTTTCTGGTGCCCAAGAAAACAGGGGGGGTCAGACCTATACTGGATCTGTCCGCGTTCAATCGGTTGATTGTAGCGAGACCATTCAGGATGTTGACCGTCCGACTCCTTCTGCTTGCTGTCAGGAGGGGGGACTGGTTCACCTCCATAGACCAGAAGGATGCGTATTTTCACATTCCTATTTTCCCTCCTCACAGGAAGTTCCTACGGTTCCTGTTTCAGGGCGTAGCGTACGAGTACCACAGAATGCCGTTCGGTTATTCTCTGGCTCCCCGCATATTCACCAAGTGCGTGGCGGCTGCTCTGGGGCCTTTACGTCGTCGGGGGATACGAGTCCTATTCTATCTCGACGACATTCTACTCCTCAGCCGCTCAGAGGAGGTTGCCAGGTCTCATACTCGGCTGGTGGTGGAATTCCTCACCAGCCTGGGTTTTGCTGTGAATTGGAAGAAGAGTACCCCTCTTCCCAGTCAACAGGTGGAGTACTTGGGCTTGACATTGAGGTCGAAGCCCATGATTGCGACCCTCTCGGAGCAGCGTCGGGGGGATCTCCGTCGCGCGCTCGGGGGTTTCCGTCTGGGAGGGACGGTTACGGCGCTGCAGGTGATGCGTCTGCTGGGCCTTATGTCGGCTGCTGGGCCTTATGTCGGCTGCTCACACGGTGGTTCCTCTTGGCCTCCTCTTTATGAGGAGGATACAGAGGTGGTTTCTCTCTTTGAGAATAGATCCGGTGAGGGACAAAAGGAAATGGTTGACGGTTCCTTTTTCGATATGGGGAGATCTCGCCCACTGGGGGAGGCTGGGTATCCTCTCCATTGGGGTCCCCATGGGCAGCAGGGGCTCACACGTCACGGTCTTCACCGACGCCTCTCTCACAGGTTGGGGAGGGATGTGTCGGTCCCATGCAGTGGGGGGCAGCTGGACAGGTCATGCTGGCCCGGCTACCCTGCATATCAATGTGTTGGAGTTGAAGGTGGTCCTTCTGGTCCTCAAACGGTTCGACCACCTGGTGGTAGGCAAGCATGTTTTGGTCAGGACGGACAATGTGACGGCGGCGGCGTATATCAACAGGCAGGGTGGGACTCGTTCCGCCCGCCTGCTCCGGGCGGCGCGCGAACTGTTGCTCTGGGCATCCCGCAGGCTGCGCAGTCTGAGGGCGCTCCACGTTCCTGGTACGGAGAATGTGGGGGCGGATATAATGTCTCGGGGCGGTCTTCGTCACGACGAGTGGGAACTCCACCCCGACATAGTCACGCAGATCTGGGATCGGTTCGGGGAGGCATCGGTGGATCTGTTTGCGTGGCGACGCTCTCACAAGTGCCCCTTGTGGTTCTCGTTCAGTCGAGCGGATCATCCCCCCTTGGGGGTGGATGCCTTCTCGGCCTTTCCGTGGCCGCCCGGTCTTCTGTACGCCTTCCCTCCTGTACAGCTGTTGAGTCGGCTGTTGGAGCGGATACAGAGGGAGCGCAGGACGGTGATCCTGGTCGCGCCGGACCGGGGCACGTCAGTGTGGTTCCCGGTCTTAATCCAGCTTCTGGTCGCTCCTCCTTGGGTCATTCCGTGGTCAGCGACGGCCCTCTCACAGCACAACGGATTGTTTTTCCAGCCTCCGGTGTTGGGTCAACGCCTGGTGGTGTGGCTGGTGGGAGGGTGAGTCTGGAGAGGATGGATCCCTCTGTGGTTGATACCATTCGGTGTGCGCATGCTCCCTCCACTGTCGCGGTTTACGCGGGCAGATGGCGTGCGTTCCAGGAGTGGTGTAAGGGGGGGGCTGGGATCCAGTCTCCTGCCCCCTGGATGCTGTTCTGAGTTATCTCCAGTCTCTTCTTGGTAGACTGTCGGCTTCAACGGTGAGGGTATATGCGGCAGCTATATCCTCCTATCATGAGGGTTTTGAGGGGACTGTTTTGTTCAGCCACCCTCTTGTGAAGCGTTTCCTGCTTGGCGCTCGACGCGTTAAGCCGGTGCAACGCTCCTTGGCTCCGACTTGGGATCTTCAGTTGGTCCTCGGTCGGTTGTCCTTGGCCCCGTTTGAGCCGCTCGAGCAGGCGCCGTTGGGACAGCTGTCCTTCAAGACCGCGTTCCTACTGGCTGTCACTTCCGCTAAACGCGTAGGTGAGCTCTGTGCTCTCTCGGTACGTCCAGAGTGCCTGTCTTTTCGGACCGATTGCGGTGCCACTCTGCGACCTAATCCTGCTTTCGTGCCTAAGAATATCCGGAGTTCCTTCCGCTCCCGGGATATTGTGGTTCAGGCTTTTCGTCCTCCTCCTCACACTAGTGAGTTAGATGCGGGCCTTCACCTGTCATGTCCAGTCCGTGCTTTGGGGATTTACCTCAGCCGTACTCAGGACTTCAGGGTTACCGACCAGCTTTTTGTCTGTTACGGTGGGGCTCGTGCTGGTAAGGCACTGTCGAAGCAGCGCCTGTCCCATTGGTTGTGCGAGGGTATTACCCTCTGCTACACTTTGGCTGGGCAGGATCCCCCTGGGGGCATCAGGGCGCACTCCACTCGTGGGGTGGCTGCCTCTGCCGCTCTCCTGGGTGGGGCCTCGATGGAGGACATCTGTGCTGCGGCTTCATGGTCCTCCCCGGGCCCCTTTGTAAGGTTTTACCTCATGGACATGTTTCAAGTTTCAAGTTTCAAGTTTAATGACCGGGGGTTCTGTCTCCCAGACGGTTCTGGGGTCTGTGGCCTTTCCTGCTTCCCGTCCTTTGGTAGGGTGGCAGGAGTGTATGGGTATGGGCCACAGTGTGTTGAGTCACACGTGGTTCCGCCTGTACGGTGTGTTCAAGGGGTTCTAGTTCCCTCTTGTTCGCATTCAGGTGGAGTTGACTGCGCCCCCCCTTCATTAGGAAGGATGGGGTGACAGGGCTCCCCGCACCCCTTGATGTGGGCTTACGGGTCCTCAGGGGGTACATCTGTCGGGTCTCGCGTCCGCTCTTCCCCATATCTCATAAGGCTCAAAGCGGGACGCGATAAGCAAAT
This sequence comes from Notolepis coatsorum, assembly GCF_963971535.1. Classification (NCBI taxonomy): domain Eukaryota; kingdom Metazoa; phylum Chordata; class Actinopteri; order Aulopiformes; family Paralepididae; genus Notolepis; species Notolepis coatsorum. Next base: position 105,245,056 of record NC_140173.1, on the reverse strand, counting down.
ACGATATATAACGATAGGTTATGTAGATAACCTAGTTATATTAGTATTGGCTGAGCGTCCCGCTCTGCGCGGCCCTGAGTTCCCTCTTGAGGGACCTTTTCCTGGGACGGGATTTGGCGAGGAAGGGTGTTTGGTGACCAGAGTCATGGTTATATGGGCTATGCCACCATAGGGGCGGGGCCCCATACAGGTGGGGTGCATGTAGTTGTTTCGTTGGAGATACAGTAGGTATCATAGGAGATAAGGGGTATCTCATAAGGCTCAGAGCGGGACGCTCAGCCAATACTAATATAACTAGGTTATCTACATAACCTATCGTTATTGCATGACTATTAGTGAGGCAGTGCTTCACTAGTATACAAAAATATATATATATATTATTATTAATTATTATTATTAACACTTTCAGTGCCACCAGGTGGCGCCAGACTTAGTGCATGAATGCCACCATTCACTTTAATGTTAACGTTAATATCGCCTAATCTATGTTTTAAATTATGGCTATGTGTCTAATCTTCCCGTCGCTATTCAAATAATCATTTTCCAGTCAGTGCTGTCAAGGCAGATTGGTTTTTTATCGCTTCATTTCCGTTTGAGAGCATTTTGAAAAGCACCCGTTTTGAGGTAAAAAACAGCCCATTCTGGGCCATTCTGTGATAATCGTCTTTTACTGGAATATTCCAGAACGTTGATATTTGTCGGCCTATTTATGAATCGTTTTCAAATAAACGCTAGATGATCAATATTATATGTACACTCACGCCCATTCGAGCCGCGCGCTGATAATAGCCGTTTTCATTTCCTCATGGATTTTACAGTGAAACCGCTGGAGCACATTTCACAAAACAGCTTATATCTTCATCAAGACGAGTCTGATTATCCTAACACTGATAACATAGATTCCTTACCTGACATCAGATGGTATCCAACTGGTATATTCCAATTCCTGATCACCATTCGAAAAAATCGATAAGTGTATAGATCTAACGTGTATACAGTAGAACTCATGATCCGCGGCGCTCAGAGGATCCATAATGAAGTACAGGATTTTTTCCCCCATCCATTTACATTGAGTCCATTCCAAAATCCCTGATGTCATCTGGGAGACGATAGGGGGCGCTTTTTTCCACATCTGATCGCCGGCGGCTCTCGGGTAGACTAGGGTAGCTTGCGTGATGCAATATGATTTCAGATCGCTAAAAAAAAGAAAAAAAATTCCGAGAAATCTCGTGAGTGGCTTTCAACGTAACTATTATAAATCCGAGAAACTCGTGAGTGGCAATCAAAGTGTTACTATACATAATATATATATTTTTTTTCTTAGAAATGTTTTCCTCTGTGAAAAAAAATGCCAGTGATTTCTTTTTTTTTCAAGTGATACACAGCTCCCAATCACTTACATTGGCTAGTAGTGAGGCACATTCCTCAAGTGCCTCACTAGCTAAGTAATTGAATGGCAGCGAAATAGCACCTTTGATTGGATAGTAACTGGTCTATGTGCACACCCGTGAGGCTTAGACTCACTCATTCATTTGAATGGGGCTTGAATGATTGACAGTTCTGACACTTTTTTTTACACCAATCAGAGAACACGATTTCCTATCCAACCATTTCCTGCTTTGAGAGGGCTTGGAGAGCCCTGTATAGTCAGTAACATTACTGTGTAGGCAGTAGCACTGTAGGCTAAAAGAAACTTTGCACCAAAGGACCGAAGTATAAATCAGCAACATGGAGAGGACTTATGCATCTGGATCAGAAAAAAAGTTGAGGATGAAAAAGTAAGTACAGTGTTTGTAAAAGCTTGTATGCTAATAGTAGCTAGCCAATTTGTTAGCTGATTGATTGATTGATTGATTGAAAAGTGTATTAACCGATTGCAGAATGGGTACAGTACAGTACAGCTCAATACATACAATTGTTAAGGGGATGCAGACCAGAGAAAGACTTTCGTCTTGTTTACATCAGGGTCCCCCATTTTCAATTCATCATAACATATATGACATACATGACATACAGATAGACAGTACTGCTACATCTATACATTTATGACATATCAGATTTGCAAATACAGTACTGTTTGTGATACAAAAGTGTCCAGAAAAAGAGTGTATATACATTTGGCGTAGAAACTGTACATTGGAGGAGGTTGGGTGGGTTGGGTGGGTGGGTGAGGGGTGTACATTGGAGGTGGGGGGGGGGGGGGGGGGGGTTGGGTAGGGGACACACACACATTTTACACTGTACATTGGAATACTGACAAAGCCTTACTTGGTAATTTACTGTACAACTAGGTTAGGACATTTGTAGGGGCCAGTTTCGAATTGCAGTCTCACGTAGGTGTTTTTTGAGAGTGTTTTTGAAAGTGGGTAGTGATTCACATTCCTTTACAGCTTTAGGTAGGGCGTTCCACATTGATGTGGCATAATTGCGAAACGTGTTTAGTCCCTTGTTTGAGCCGGATCTGGGTTTTACATGATTTGTGGAGCTCCCTCTGGTGTTGTGATCGTGGTATTCACTGACCTTTGGGAAGTGTTTTGACATGTACATGGGTACCTTGGTCGCGTAGTGTATCTTGTAGACCAGGCCCATTGCAAGTTGCTGTACTCTGTCGTCTACTCTAAGCCATCCTAGGTTGTCAAAGTGGGCAGGGGTGAGGTGGGTTCTAGGAGTCAGGTCAAGCAGTAGTCTGACTAGCTTGTTTTGAGATGTTTGTAATTTGTTTTTTAGTGCCTTTGAGGTGCTTTGGTACCATGAGGTGCAAGCATAGTCGTAGTACCCTTGAATGAGTGCTCCTGCTAGAGTCTTCAGGGTATTCTTGTTTACCAGAGAGGAGATCCGGTACAAGAATCGCGTTCGTTGGTTGACTTTTTTTATTACATTGGATGCCATTTTGTCACAGGAATGATTAGCCTCTAGGATGGAACCCAGGTAGGTAATTTCATCTTTCCTTGTGATAATATTGTCACCCACTGTAACCGAGAAGCCGTCGGTCTTGCTGAGTTTGTTATTTGAACCGAAGAGAATGGACTCTGTTTTGCCCATGTGTAATGATAGTTTGTTGTCGTCGAGCCATATGCAGATTTTGCCTAGTTCCGAGCTGAGGGCTTTTTCAACCTGTAACTTGTTCTTGTCAGAGACCAGCAGGGCTGAGTCGTCCGCAAACAGGAACAAGTTGCAGTCACAAGCTGACGACATGTCATTTGCATAAATTAGGAATAGTAGCGGTCCTAGTATGCTTCCTTGTGGAACACCACCTTTAGCTTAGCTTATATTACATCACAATGATGATCACCAAGCTAACTTACTGTACACAGTAGGGCTGGGCAATTAATCAAAACAAAATCGCGATCTCGATTCATAGACATATGCAATCTCATTTCTAAGTTATGATGATTTTTTTTATATAAATGATTTTATTTAATTTTTTAAACTTTTTTAATGATTTTATCTGGGTTGAACATGATTTGTGGAACTCCCTCTGGTGTTGTGGTCGTGGTATTCACTGACCTTTGGGAAGTATTTCGACATGCACATGGGTATCTTAGTGGTGTAGTGTATCTTGTAGACCAGGCCCATTGCAAGTTGCTGTACTCTGTCGTCTACTCTAAGCCATCCTAGGTTGTCAAAATGGGCAGGGGTGAGGTGGGTTTTAGGAGTAAGGTCAAGCATTAGTCTGACCAGTTTGTTTTGTAATGTTTGTAATCTTGTTTTTACTGCCTTTGAGGTGCTTTGGTACCATAAGGTGCAAGCATAGTCGTAGTACCCTTGAATGAGTGTTCCTGTTAGAGTCTTCAAGGTATTCTTGTTTACCAGAGAGGAGATCCGGTACAGGAATCTAGTTTGTTGGTTGACTTAGTTTTATTACATTGGATCCCATTTTGTCACAGGAAAGATTTGCCTGTAGGATGGAACCCAGGTAGGTAATTTCATCTTTCCTTTTCCTTGTCACCTTCACCTAATATGTTTTGATCTGGTCAGGTGCGCTGTCACCTAATATGTTTTGATCTGGTCAGGTGCACTGTCACCTAATATGTTTTGATCTGGTCAGGTGCGCTGTCACCTAATATGTTTTGATCTGGTCAGGTGCGCTGTCACGCGCAGTGTTAATTTTGGCAGCTATTTTCATTTTAGTTTTAGTCTTAGTCATGTGTCAAGTAGAGCTGCCGCGGTATTGATTATTTCCTTACCGCACAAATTTGCAAAATATTTCCTACCGCCGCGGTTTTTACTGCACGCACACAAAAAAAAAAAAAAAAAGTTTGAATGCATTTTTTTTTTAGTAGTAGTCTACTCTTTATAGCATATAGCCTGCCTCTAGTCTAAATGTCTATCTTTAGAGGATGACTTTGCAGCATGAATATTGTTTGGGATTCGGCAAGCACGCATTCGTTATTAAAAGTGAAACACGGATTCGAAGTCTCCCCTCTGGTCGTGCGCCGTTCACTCGGTGTCGCGGGCAGGAGTGGTAGCGGCGCGCCCGCCGGTTACCCCCCCGACCCTTTCTTCTTATTATTATTATAACGTTACTACTTATGATTACAAAGGCATTCGATTTGTGGCATTAACGTTAGTATAGTTACACGTTCGTATTTACCGGACCATAGCAAGGCAAGCGTTACTAAATTAATATCTAAGTTCCTTTCTTTGCTCAGAGCGTGCCGAGTTGTACCCATTCTGCGGTCTGTTAATAAAGTTTTCAATCAGACAAGTGTATAGAACGAAGGGCTTTTATTATAACATTTCGTTGCAGTAAAATCATTATGCCTCGTTCCCTGAGGAGCGACGGCAATCCACTCCGGTCTCCGGTGGGAGCTAACGTACTATTAGCCGTGTTGTGACTGAGCTCTGATCAATGGCTCATGGCTGAGATTCAGGAAGTAAAAGCACTTCGCGTATCTCTTCTGACCAATCTGTGGTCTGCAGTGTTTCATGTGACTTTTCTGGTACCCAATAGGGTCGCTTGGAATCTTGACAGAGAAGTAGGGTATATCTGCAGAGCCGCAAGCCCAACGAGAGCGTAATAATAATAATAATATAATAAAAAACAGCGGTGATGCCGGTATTCAGCCCAACGCTGCGGTGGGCATGATGTAACAGCGATACCGCGGTAATACCGATACCGCGGCAGCTCTAGTGTCAAGTGCTCCTTTTTCGTTTTCATCATATTTAGTCATCTTCATTTATTTTTAGTTTAGTCAGTTTTAGTCAACTAAATGTCTGAGCATTTTAGTCTTAGTCAGTTTTTGTCTCAATTTTGTCTTTTTTGTTTTAGTCTAGATTTAGTCGACGAAAACGGATGAAATTTGTCTATTTTTAGTTCATGGAAAAAAACGTGTCAGAAGTCAGACATAGTCAACATGGAACATTTTCTGATTTAAATTTTGTATTTATTTTTTAACCTAGGGGAATCTGAGTCGGCGGCACAAGTGATACACAGGAAGTATATATGTTGGTGTAGACATGGTCCAATGTATTGTTGCTCCTACAGTTGGTGTAGACATGGTCCAATGTATTGTTGCTCCTACAGTATATGTTGGTGTAGACATGGTCCAATGTATTGTTGCTCCTACAGTATATGTTGGTGTAGACATGGTCCAATGTATTGTTGCTCCTACAGTATATGTTGGTGTAGACATGGTCCAATGTATGCATCAAAGAGAGCATTACGGATGTGGTGACGTTGTTTCTGACCAGAGAGACGACGCTGAACTCTGTCTGTCTTCTGTTTGCTGTGTCTTTCCTTTCTCTCTGCCATATCTGTCCTCTCTCTGCTGTGTCTGTCCTCTCTGTCATGTCTGTCCTCTCTCTCTCTGCTGTGTCTGGCAGCGGTTTATTCTATAACAGGATACTGTAAACGATAGGTTATGACTATAACCAAGTTCTGTTAATTAGGGGTGACGCTCGGCATCACTCATGCACTCCCTCGCGTACGTACACGCGCACTGAATAAATTCCACAAATGTACCTTTAATACCAGTATTAGTCTGACCACACCCCTCATTAGCTTACCTTCATAAGCTGCTCTCCTCCTTCCCAAGCATTCACCACAAGGTGAGGTCAAGGGCTGCAGCGGCGTCGGATGCCGAGCGTCACCCCTCATTAACAGAACTTGGTTATAGTCATAACCTATCGTTCTGTTTCATTAGGGGATCCGCTCGGCATCACTCATGCACATAGGGAGGCCGAGCGGAGCCACCGGCCGACAAATACATCCCGCTGAAGGCCCCCCACAACCAACAGAACAGGGAGGGCCGAGCCCCCCCGACCCCCCCTAATGGAGGGCACCCCCCCTATTAGAGGTTTCCCGGGAGGGCGACGGACCCGACCGTGCAAAGAGGCACTCAAGCAACTCAACGCACAGGGTGAGCAGACCGTGGCTTGACCCCACGACTACACACACGCACAACCCGCATGCCACCCGGGAACGAACGGAGGGAACAACCTCATTACTGCCCCCAGAATCATGGGGTCAAGGGCAAACCTAACCCCGTGGCAAGGCCGTAGCAGCGGAGCGCGAAGGAAGACCCAGACCCACCAAAGGGACTGGACCCCCTGGAACAGGGGCCCGGAGAAGTCCATGATGCCAGCATCAAGACCCCACCAGGTGGGCACTTAGTGACCCCGCCCCCCACATCGCCAGCGTATTCGGACAAAGGCTCCTCAGCCGAGCGGGCCCTGTCCTCCCCAACAGTACACCGCCTGGCACACTGACCCTGCAGAACAGGCAGTCAGCATGGCCGTAAGCACACAAAAAAGGTTAACCAACAGAAGCAGGCAGCGCACCGGGGAAAACCAGGCAACAGGCTGTTAACCCTAGCCTGGAGACTGCGGACGAGACAGGCGCCAGAAGGGACAGCTGAACACAGCCGCCCCGGCGGAAGGGGCGTATGCTGGCGTTGTTGCATGACCAAGCCTCCATTTAAAAACCCCCACCCAGAGGGGTCGAGGCAGAGAAGGCTGACACGATTGGCAGACGTCATGAATGTGCAGGGGCACCCTCAACCGGTTAACCCGGGAGTTGACACTGCAGCAACACACCAGAGAACCAAACACCCAGGTGTTACCTTATGCGGTGGTTGGTCCCATAACCCCTCAGGAAAAAACTCCAAAACACACCTGCGGCACTGCCGCAGCCCGTGTTCCAGTTTCCAACAGGGTTATCCCGGGCCTACGGGTCAACGAAAACATTACTTCGGACCGGGCCCGGTGATACGGGGAGCACAGGGTCCCCCGAGGAGGTCAAGACCACCCCAACAGGCCCCTCTTCGCCATGCGTAAGAGAAGAGCGTAAGAATGGAAAACCAGCCCCAGCACCCCGTACTTGGTATTCCCAGGAGGTCACCCAACCAAGTACTAACCAAGACCGACCTGCGTGGCGGCCGAGATCCGACGAGATCGGGCGCGTACAGGTTGGCACGGCCGTAAGCCATTACGACAGTGTAGGATACAATGTACCCAACAAGGGTTCCATAGCGCTTAACCCTGTGACACCCGGACCGACCTAGCATTTTTCCCCCTGAAAAAAGCCCAAGTCCCTCAGGGTACCAGAACAGCAGATCTGCGACTGCATCCCCGGCGGACAACGGGTTTAACTGATCCGGACCAGCAGGACCAGAACCAGTCCCGTGCCCTAACCACGCCGACATGCCAACTCCAGGAGAAGGGGCAGATATGCGTGTTGATCTTAAACATAAAAAGAAGGCGCCACTCAGACGTTTCGGTGCGAACCGCGCCCGGCGGCCCACCCCCAGGGCGTGAGACCCTTCCACATATGTTCAGATCCATTCCGTTATCATCCCCTGATATGAACGAGAACCCGTCGACAACCACACAGGTCGTCGGAAGAGGAAAACCCCCATCCCAATTGCTTTATAAAAACGCTGTTTTAACCCCAAGCAACCAAGGCGCGCCAGCCAGTTACCTAATGTCCAACAGAACATCCTGAGCTAGCACTATGTGTGCGTTGGGCATATCCACATCAATAATAGGCTATTTAGACCATCTTATTGAATCCCCAAGATGCCCTGGGGAACGACAAGAGGGGCGGGATGCAACCAACTCCATGAATGAATGAATGAAAACTTTAACCAACAGATTGCAGAAAGGGTACAACACAGTACGGCTCAATACACACAATTGGTAAGGGGAGGCAGACCTGAGAAAGCCATTAGTCTTGTTTCCATCAGGGACCCCCATTTCCAATTCATATAGACACATCCAACTCTTTATAATAATACAGAAGAAGCATCACCCGTATGAACCCAACTGCACAGCTGGGAGTAAAAAACCCGTTTTCACATGATTTTACATCCAGTCACTCTTTTTAATCAGAGAGTAAAGACTAGACCCTCCCAGAAACCTTCCCACACAAGTTGTAGTCATGAGAAAGACATTCCAACTGTGAGTCATGTGACCAACTGACTCAAGTTACACATAAATCGAGCGTAGCAGACCCGTGAGCCCTACGCTCTAACTCGACACCTTAACACTCTGTAACTCATGGAAGGCGTCGCCATAGCAACACCGCTACGACGGGGGGAAACCCTGCACACGGCTCCTGTTTGTAATAGGAGTCGACAGGATAACCCCCCCCCCCCCTTGCCAAGACGTCCTAACGGCTCTGCCCTGACTGGCTCAGCAGAAGAGATAAAAATCTCCTAAACCAATCAAGTTGGAAGGAGGGGTTTATTCGACACCCCCTCACAAAAAACCCTGCTTTCCCTACACACAAAAAACAAATGTAGCCATTTTGAAAACCTCCGGTAGAAATGCTAATGTATAGCGTAAGCTAATACAATGCCCGCTACCCACAAAATGTGAACAGGATTTACAACAAAAACAAGTCGTATGTGTGTGAATCCTACACCCGTTGACTATGTCGTACATAGCAAAAACGCTGACCGAGAGTAACGGCTAGGCCGTGGAACGTGTGTGTACGAGTATTACTGCAACTAACACAACAGCATTGTGAGACACATATACTTAGTTTAAGCAACGGAATAACACCAGTTTCTACCTGCATGTGGAGCGTCAGGCTAATAGAACCCCCTATGACTGAGTGTATGTTGCAGACCTTGCTTAATCTCGTAACACAACACGACTCATCTCACAACGTAAAAGTGCAGATTCATATTTACACAACCCCACCATATGATTTGTTGAAGAAACACACAGTTTGTTTGGCCAAAAAACATAGTCCCCCTTATGTCGGGGAACTTTTTATTGTCATAAGTTTTAAGTTGGCACAAAAACACAATCATAAAGGGGCCGGGGAGGGTGTAAAGGAGAGGGGACACAGAGGGGAAAAGTCACTCTCAGCGGCGTCTGCCACCTCGCGCCGCTCGAGTCTTGCCACCCCGAGGAGCCCCGGAGGGACGGTAGGTTACTGTCTGCTGGTCTCGACGTTCCCTACCGTCTCCTCCGGTCGTGGATGGGCCGGCGGCAGCAGAAACGCTGTCTCTTCTCCTGGCCCTCTTGGAGGGGCCAGCAGCGGCGGTAGAGGCAGTGGTAGGGACGACGGAGACAGCTCGACGTCGTGGAAGCCTTCTGACTCCACCGGCAAGGACGGGAGGCGGAAAATGGGGTTGAAGGATGGATCTCTCCTCTGCCATCTCTCTGCATGTTGAGGTCATCAACCGCAGGGCCTTCCCGAACAGACCAGCGTCGGAGAGGGTGGCCGTCAGAAGAGGGGCTCTCTTCCGTTCCGGCACACGGGCCTGCTCCAGCCAAAGATGACGCTGGCCCAGGGTGGCCAGGGCGCGCACTTTCCCCATGGCTATGGCCAGCACCTGGGTAAGGTGCAGGACAGCTCCTGACGCCTGGGTGATCTGATCGCATTTTACCTCGGTCAGACCCGTGCCGCCCGTCATAATCCCCGATACAAATCTAGCTAGGTGGGCGATGTTAGACGCCGCAGCCAGCGATTGTGTACCAGCGATGAATGACCCCAATATGCCAATCGCCTAGCCGATCTTCCCTGGAGGACCGGCTTGCATAAGGGTTCCCACACCATATCCGGACAGAGGAGAGCGGCCATCGGACTATCAAGCCGAGGCACGCCCTCCCTCATACCTTTGACTAACCCCGACACCCGCGTAACTGGTACGTAGGTGGGGGTAAGTCCCATGATGTGAGACACCGCCTGACCCTGACGAACATAGGCCCCCATTGAGGGGAAAAATGGGTAGACAACGTCCACCCCTCTCACCGGGCGACGCTGCCAGAGATGACCTATGAGATCATAAGGGACAGGAGCAGGCAATGGCAGCGGCAGCGGCACGCCGTTTGCGGCGGCGGCTACCGCCATGAGCTCGGGAAACAAAGCCTGCAGTTCCCCCTGCGGACCTTCCTCCCCCGAACCCGCATCCCTCACATGCAGCAGGCTGCAACTGGTCAAGGAGCCACAGTCTGATGTGGCCGATAGTAGGGCATCCTGCTGATGAGGCCAAGGTGGTTCCTCGACATCTTCGAACAAGGCGTCCCACGGAGCCATTTCTACCCCCTCCGGTGTTTCCTGGATAGGAGGGATACTCTCCTCCACGGGACCATCAAACAAGAATCCGTCCGACTCTTCCATGAAGTCCTCAGTTTCCATTGGAAATCCCGAGCCGGATGAATTCCTCGCTGGTCTCCAGCAGTTCCCCAAAACCAGGCCGTTCGCGCCTGCATGCCACCATCTTGCGACGTGAACGGGCAGACGCGAAAAGTTTGCGTCGCAAATCCTCCGGCTCCAAACAACCCCCCGTTCACCAACGGACGATTCCCTGGAACCAGAGGAACCAGAGTCGAGATCAGGCCACCGCCGGAGCGACGGCACCGACTCCTCGGCTCTTCGGAGAGGCAAACTATCCATCGGCTGCCTCCTGGGCTGGGTCGGCAACCACGAAAGTGGCAGCAGCCCAGCACCAAAACGCACGACAGAGGCGGGAATGGAGAACCGCTGGTGAAGAGTAGGTCTAGCGGTCTACTCTCCGAAGAATACATTATGACCCAACTTTTTCTTTACAACAGATATGAGAGAAGAAAAAATTAAGCACAATGTAGACTCGTCACAACTCTTTTCAACTAACAACACGTCAAGTGGGGTACTACCGAGGCACTTCCTTGTGGTGAAAGCGAGAAGGAGGAGAGCAGGTGACCACACACCTGCTTATGAAGGTAAGCTAATGAGGGGTGTGGTCAGACTAATACTGGTATTAAAGGTACATTTGTGGAATTTATTCAGTGCGCATGCACGTACGCGAGGGAGTGCATGAGTGATGCCGAGCGGATCCCCTAATGAAACAGAACTAAGTAAACAGAACACACAGTAGTACTAGTAGTAGTACACACTGATTGCAATCTGCTTGCATAAAAACATTATATAAAATCACATTCTGAGGTCAGTGTTAAAGTGCCACATGGAAGAGGTCTGGTTAGTGGTTAGAGTTAGAGGTGGTCTAGGTCTGGTTAGGGTAACTTAGGGGTAGTTAAGCATTCATTATAATTTATTATTATTATTTAGATAGATGGATGTAAAGGGCTAGACCAACGCTTAACCCCTATCCGGACCTAGACCACCTCTAAGTCACAACCCTAACTTAGCAGGGCTGTACGCTAAGCTTTTTCACTAGGGGCAAATATGTTTTAGGGGCAAATTTTTAAATAACTATTTTACCATTATAGTGCAAAAAAATAAGTTCCTCCTGCCTCATTACTGTGGTCCTTTTATTTAACATTTAAGTGCTTTTGTTGTCAGGTTTGTATCTTTTATAATGAACCAACTGAACTTCGTATTACCACAGCTGCAAACATTTCTTCTTTCATTGATAACGGTGTATTAACAGTGTTCATAGTCAGTATCTGCTGCACACTGCAACACAGCTCTAGAGACGTGCACAGCTCAGGCCTGCACACTACAACACAGCCGCCTGCTCTAAGACATACACTAAATCATGCTCCGTTTCTCTCTCTCCCTCTCTCTTCCACACACACACACACACACACACACACACACACACACACACACACACACACACACACACACACACACACACACACACACACACACACACACACACACACACACACACACACACACACACACACACACACACACACACACACACACACACACACACACACACACACACACACACACACACACACACACACACACACACAGAGCTCCCTCCCCGGGCCCCTGTCCTGTAAGCTATGGGCTCGTGTTGCTACACGGACCTGTTTGTATGTTACACGGTCCCTAGGACTCCCTACTAGTAAACAGTCAACCCTCCGTCTCTTATTATATGTGAACTAAAGAGTACAAGGTTTACACAACAGCCCCCACCCCTTGTTTTATTGTATTTGTACCTGTACTACCTGCTGTCAGCTGTTTATCTCTCTCTGCGAGCTTGATTAGCTCACGTTAGCTAGCGTTAGCTCCGCGGCTAACCCTGAACTAAATCAATGACTAGGTTCTAAAGCATTTCGAGTAGTTTTCACTGCACATAGAAGCAGCCAAACAGCGGGAGAATTTCGGGAGCATATGACCAAAACCCAGTTAGGAACCATCGATTCCCATCCCTACTACTAACTTTACTTTTCTTCACAGCTAAATCAGCCAGTCTATCAGAGTGAGTGCTCAGTTGATTTTCCCCGCTGATCATACCTGAGTGCTCAGCGCCATCACACGTCTTGGATCATTTAGGAGTGAAATGCGAATGCAAGGCTTGAAATCACTACTCGCAAGCCCGCCCCCAAATATTATTTACCAATCGCAACGGCCAATTAAAGGGGCAATTTGCGATAATCTCGTTGCAGTGTACAGCCCTGCTTAGGGGTTAAATTTAGAGGTGGTCTAGGTCTGGTTAGAGGTTAGAGTTAGAGGTGGTCTAGGTCTGGTTAGGGGTTAGAGTTAGAGGTGGTGTAGGTCTGGTTATACTGATCCGATAACCAGTGCATACATAAATATATATATATATATATTATATAAATTATTAAAAAAATATATATTTTCTTTTTTACAGCTACTGTTTTATATATATACTGTTTTTAGTAATAACTGAAAGTAATGGTATTTATTCAACAACAGGTGATTGTATAGATAAGTATTAGTATCATTAATTGACAACTAAGCTCAATGAGTTCACCCACGGAATGGTTGTTGGTACATTGGTTCCGCACGGACGTTACACGTTGTTGCGCACTTCCTATCCAGAAGGCTCCGTTTAGGTTAGCTACTGTAGTAGCAGAGGCTCTGTTGTGATTTTTAATGCAAAATAAATATTCAACATTCTCTTTTGAGACTCCGCCTCAGACTCTTATCATTTGGCACTAAAAGCTAAACATTGTCACCGGTATGGCTGTCCGCAACATGTCATTAATTGTGTGTGAGAGGTCTATCAGTGACCACATTAGCGTGAGCTAGCTTAGCCACTAGCTAACGCGAGCTAGATGGAAATACAAACAATGTAACGTTACTGGTGAAAAAGTGATTTACCTTGGAATACTCCTTTGCCAACTTGCTGTACTTTGCTTGCAGGTCTGCAGCTGGATTATGAATAGTCCCAACTTTAGCCAAGGTAATGTTAAGCTAAAACTAGCTTTTCAAATATCTCTTCAGCTAATGCTAATAACGGAGCTCCCCGTCACACTGCTCAACTCGGGAAGAGGGCATTAAGAAAAGTTATAATTATTTTGTCTTGTCTTGTTTTAGTCAACAATATCAACATACATGAAGAGAAATTTCGTCCTGGTTTTTGTAAATAAAATTTTTGTGTCCTCAGTTATGGTCAACTATATTTAATAAACTATTTAGTCTCGTTAGCGTGACATGGTCTTCAATAACATGACGTCACGTCTCGTTGTCGTCATGAAAAAAACCCATGTTGACGAACATCTTTTGTCATCAATTTAGTCAACAAAATTAACACTGGTCACGCGTCACCTAATATGTTTTCATCTGTCTGGTCAGGTGTGCCGTCACCGAATATGTAATTTTTTGCATCTGTGTCTGGTCAGGTGCGCCGTCACCGAATATTTAATTGTTTGCATCTCTGTCTGGTCAGGTGCGCCGTCACCTAATGTTAATATGTTTTCATCTGTGTCCACTGACCACTGACACACACAGTGGGGGATGTTTTAAAAATATAATTTAATATATAATATAATATAATAATTTGTGCTTCACCAAAAAATTGGTGTGAATGATACATTTATTTTTTGGAAATCACTTGACATGTTGGAAATGGCGATGCCATCTTGTTATCTGATGTCAGTCACACTCAATGGCGTTGATCTAGAGTTGGCACGCTCCGGTCTATTGTTCTCGTCTGTGTCCTCAGTACTCGAGTTGTGAAAAAAAAACAGGGGGGATGGTCAGGGCTGCAGATCTCATGACAAGTTTGGGGGGGACGCAGAGTAGGGAGGTCCGGACATTTGAATGATTTTAATACGCAAATTAAGCTTTTAGGAGTATTTCAAAACTAGAATTACAGAGTGGGAGTAGATACACTACACTTGATAGCACATATTATTGGGGGGGGGGGGGGGGGGGGGGGGATTCATATATTTTCAAATTTGGGGGGGACATGCCCCCCTGGGATCTGCAGCCATGGGGATGGTGGATTTTATCATATAGGGACATATTTTGTGCTGATAATGGCACAGAGGGTGAGACCAACTGTGTACCGTACCTTTTGATTATTGTAAGCACAAAGATAATAAACTTCTAAAACAACATGTACAGTTTGATGTTATTATGGATGTTTAGCACCTCACAATTGGAGTCAGTCCCCGTCCGGGCTGCCATGGCACCACTGCTCTTACAGTTAGGGTAAAATGGAAGTCTATGGTCTTGTAGGTTAACAGTCCCAATTTACCATTTTGTGCAATCCAACAAAGTCAAATGTGTTTCTAGAATATTGAATTATAGTGTATTTAAAAAAGTTAAAAACACTTACTGGTATATGATCAAAACTGGTATCTAAAGGGTTGATTTTTTATTGTGATTAATTAAATCATTATGTAAATTAAACAATAACCCGTTCTGAAAAAAGGAGGGAAAAAAAAAAGAATATTGATCCATCATCATTTTATTTCAGTTAAATGTTTTGTTTTTTAACAGGGCATCAAATGCTAATTGAAACACAAATAGCACTTATACAGATATTTACAAATTAGAAACTATGTCACTAAACACACAGTACATTATCATACTGGCAATCGCGTCTCGCTCTGCCTCAGACCCGGCACCATGGGCGGGCATTAGGTGGCCAGGCCCGCCCACTGAGTCAGCTGTGCCCACCCTGGTTAATTATTATTATTATTTTATTTTTTAATCAAAGTCGACTATCCAAATCCTTAGTCGGGGACAGCCCTAGTGGGCACTGATGTCAACAACAACACTACTGAAACTAGCACGGCACTCTGTGAGAATTCGTTTTCTACCCTCAAGAACGTCTTTACAGAACATCGCCTTAGTATGCTTCATCGACGCAAGGCCAATTTAATTCAGTTGGCATTTGAGAAGGACTTAACAAAAAAGTTCAGGAATGAGTGGAGGGGCAGTGTTTTAAGAAGATTTCACTCTGTCCCCAAATGCCGCTTGCCGCTTTACTAATGATGGTGAGTAGCCTGTGGAGGAATTTTGCTTTTTTATGCACCTTATTTTTGTCAGTTCAGTTCAGTTTGTCAGTGAATTCAGAAGTGTTGAATAAATGGAGACTTTTCAAAGATATAGAATAGAATAGAAATGTATTATCCTGAGGGAAATTTGACACTGCAAATCACTCAATATTAAACATTTAGACAGAACAAGTCACGAATAAGAATAACAAAACAAATGGCCTAAGAATATAATAAAATTAAATAGAATAAAAATAGAATAAAAGATACAGTAAATAAATACAGTAAAAATATACTGAAGTCTACAGTAGGTGTAATATTGCACAGTGCTGTTTAAAAAGTAAGAGTCCAGGAAGATGGTAACTGTCATTCTGTGCTCAGTGGTGCAGTGAGGCACAGTGATGCATTGTATAGTCTGATAATAATAATAATAATAACTTTATTTGTATAGCACTTTTCATACAGAGGTTGCAGTTCAAAGTGCTTCACAACAGTAAAAAATAGGCATAAGCGGGCATAAAAAGATAGACAGGTAGCAAGGTATGGCAAATCACAGTGTTTCACATTAGGATCTAGCATCCCAATAGGCTCTCCGCTTACAGTTTTCAGTAACACAAATAATAAAAATAGTTTAAAATGATTCAGTTTAAAAATAGTCTAAAAATTATAAAATAGAACAGACATAAAAAATACAGGCATGAGCGAGCATAGCAAGGTATGGTAAATCACAGTGTTTCACATTAGGATCTAGCATCCTAATAGGCTCTCTATTCAGTAATACAAATAATCACAGTGTTTCAGTAAGAAGTAAAAAGTGCAATAACCGACCCAGTAATACAAATAATAAAGTAGTTTAAAATGATTAAGTTTAAAAATAGTCTAAAAATTATAAAATAGAACGGACATACAACAACAGTAAAAAATGTAAATAGCAAGGTTACAGTAAAAAGTGTGAAAAATAGTTTAAAATGATTCAGTTTAAAAATAGTCATCAGTAAGAAGTTAAAAGTGTGATAACCGACACATGAATTTGATAGGCAGTGTAAAATAAGATAAAATTAGCATAGTAAAGTAGGCAGGGTAAGAATAGTGCAGGTAAGTCATTGAAATGCCTGAGCAAAGAGATTTAAGCTGTCTTTTGAAGATGTCTAGCGAGTTGGCTTCCCTGATGTTTTGGGGTAGTTTGTTCCACAGTTTTGGGGCATAGTTGATAAAGGCTGCATTACCGATCCTCTTTTGACTGTTTCTGGGAGCCTCTAGTAGTCCAGCAGCTGATGATCGCAGTGTTCTTGCTGGCGTGTAATTTATTAGAGTGTTGGTGATGTAGCTAGGTCCCTGTCCATTTAGAGCGTTGTATGTAAGGAGAAGGACCTTAAAGTCAATTCTAAATGTTACAGGAAGCCAGTGTAAAGCAGCTAAGACTGGACTAATGTGCTCTCTCCTTTTGGTTCTAGTTAGCAGTCGGGCTGCAGAGTTTTGGATTAGCTGAAGCCTCTCTGTGGTTTTCTTAGGGAGACCTGTGAAAAGTGCATTACAGTAGTCTAACCGGCTAGATATGAATGCATGAATTAGCTTCTCATCGTTCTGATTAATAAATGGTCGTACTTTTGCTATATTTCTGAGATGGAAGAACGATGTTTTCGTTACTTTGCTAATATGAGAATTGAAGTTCAGTTCTGAATCTATGATAACCCTGAGACTAGTGACCTCAGATTTGATCCAAGGGGTTAGTCCTCCTAGGTTATTTATTAACGTTTCTTTTTTAGTTTTGGGGCCGATAATTAGAATTTCAGTTTTGTTCTCATTTAGTTTCAGGAAGTTCTTACTCATCCATTTATTTCTTGCCAGTAAGCAGTCTGTAATGGAGCTGATCGCTGTATCATTTGGTTCAGCAGATATGTACAGTTGTGTATTATCCGCATAGCTATGGAAATCTACATTATGTTCTCTGATGATATCACCCAGCGGTAACATGTAAAGGGAGAAGAGTAAAGGACCTAAGCAACTCCCTTGTGCAACTCCATAGTTGTTGTCGTATATATCAGACATGTGCTCTCCTAGTCTAACATAGAATTTCCTCCCTCTGATGTATGTTTTGAACCAGCTTAGTACATGTTCTGAGAAACCGACAAGGTTTTCAAGACGATCGATTAGAATATCGTGATCGATTGTATCAAATGCTGCACTGAGATCTAGCAGGACAAGGATGGAGATCTTATTCTCGTCAGAGTTTAGCCTGAGGTCACTGATTATTTTGGTGAGGGCAGTTTCAGTGCTATGATATTTTCTGAATCCCGACTGAAATTCTTCTAAGATGTTGTTTTCTTCAAGAAAGGAATTTATTTGAACTGAAACTATCTTTTCAAGTACTTTGCTAATGAATGGTAGGTTGGATATTGGACGATAATTTGCCATTTCATTACTATCCAAGTTAGGTTTTTTTAGTAATGGCTTTACAACTGCTGTTTTAAAGGCATCTGGGAAAATACCAGTTCTAAGGGAAGTGTTTATGATATCTAGCACAGGGCTTGAAACACTATTAAACACCCGTTTGAAGAAAGCTGTAGGCATAGGGTCAATGTCTGAGGTGGAGGAGTTACATTCTGAGACAGTTTTGCAGAGTACATTTAATGTGATGCATGTGAAACTTCTCATGGTTACATTGCACGGTTTGCTGCAATCAGCTTTATTTCCATCATGAGTAATGCTGGCCCTGATAAAGGTTATTTTGTTGTTAAAGAATTGCAAGTTCTTCACACTTAACTGTTGATGACTGAGGAGGTGTAGGGGCAGTGTTGAGTAGTAGGTTAATAGTGGAAAAAAGGATTCTGGAGTTTCCAGCATTTTCTGTAATGATTTTAGAGAAGTAGTCTTTCCTTGCTAAGCGGATGGTTTTATTATAAGCAGTTAAACCATCTTTGTATATATCACAGCATGTGGTGGTTTTTGTTTTTCTCCATTTTCGCTCTGCTGCACGACATTTCCTTTTTTCTTTGTTGACAGCATTATAGTTCAGCCAGGGCGAGGCTCTGGTTTTTTTCTTTTTCATTTTTAGTGGGGCGACAGAATCTAATACAGATGACAGTGCATCATTGAGATTTTCTACCATTTCATTTAGAGAGCTGTCATGATTGTGTGGTTCATGTAATCTGATAAGATTAATGAACTTTGATTCAGCCTTGTCGTTTAGGAGCCTCTTTTTAACTATGATTTCTTTTTTTGTTTTAGTAAGGGTTATTTGAGTATCAAAAAATATACAGTGATGGTCGGAGACAGGTAATTCAGTTATTGAGACATTTGTTATGCTTAGCCCAGTTGTTGTTATAACTAAGTCTAATGTATTTCCAAGCTTGTGAGTTGCATTTGTTATATGTTGTGTTAGGTCAAAGCTATCCAGTAGATTTTCTAGCTCTATAGTTTTGGAGTCTGTTTTCTTATTAAAATGGATGTTCAAGTCTCCATTTAGGATCACCTTATCATATCCGGTAACACATAATGAGATCAGTTCAGAGAGCTCCTGTATAAATATTGGTGAGTGTCTGGGCGGTCGGTAAATCGTGACAATAATGATTGATTCTGTTTTCAGCTCAATGGCAAGATATTCCATCGACATGAACTCACCTAGTTCCGTGATTCTAAACAATAGTTTTGAGGAGAAAATTGCTGCAACTCCGCCACCCCTTCTATTTTTTCTGGGTATTTGATAAAAATTATAGTCTGGTGGAGAAGCCTCAATCATTATTGATGTAGCTGTGTCATTATTTAGCCATGTCTCTACTAGGCAAATGCAATCTAAGTTATTTTCTTTAATCAGATAATTTACTAAAAATGTTTTATTATTCAATGATCTGACATTTAGGAGGGCTAATTTTATTAGCTGGACTTCTTTAGAGGAGGTCTGCTTTGGCTTGACCTTGATGGCTTTGAGGTTAATAGCAGGTGAACGCATTGATGGTGTATATCTGTTATAGCTTTTACCATGCCATTGGCTGGTTAAGATTACCGGTATGTTTTGAAAGATGGCATGGTGTTTGTACTATTCATTTAATACACTTTTTGGTGCTAGCAGATTGTCCATCTCCTCTAGTGCATGATGAGCTGGTTTGATTAGCGCTCTCGGGGACATTTGATCAAGCGGGTTGCTGGTGGCCATGATGGCCTTGTCTGGGGACAGGACGCCTTGTGCTCGTGCTTGTATCACAAGTTTGATGCCCTTGGAAGTCACTAAGGCATGACGTAGGTTTGCTGCTAGAAGCTTCGAACCAAGGCGGTTTGGGAAGAATCCATTCCTCTGAAAGCGTTCAGGATTATTCCAGAACACATTAAAATTGTCAATGAAATTCAGTCCGTGTGTAAGACAGGCAGATTCTAACCATGAATTAAAATTTAGGAGTCGACTAAAGGCTTCTTGTCCTCTGCGATAGCATGCAATTGGTCCACTGATGGATACATCCTGATATTTGTCTAGTGTGTTCATTAAGTAAGTGAAATCCTCTTTCAATGTCTCTGTGCCCGTTTTCCTTCGCAGGATGTCAAACGATCCAGAGTGAATGACAATTTTTGTTATGTCTGGCCCGATGAGTGTTGGAAGTATTTTGGTCAGCTCCTTCACAGATGTGTTTTCTAGACATCGATTTTCTGTGTTTGCCATTTCCACGTACCTTGTTGTGGAATCTCCAATCAATATGCAGTCTGTTTTCTGTGTGAAGTTAGTATTTTTCTTTCCAACAGTTCTGGGGCTGTTTGTTTTTGGATTAGGCCGAGTCTGCCGGTTCTCACCACAGTCTTGTGGCCTTGGTGAAATAGCCTCGCTAGCTGTACCACTAGCCTTCTCAGTAGCCGTCATGTTAATGTTAGTCTCGTACCTTCGGCGTCGGCTACTGCGACGCTCTCGTGGCTCTGTTTTCCTCGTCGTCTCATTGTTAGCATGTGCTCTGATGTGCCGGCTGTTAGCTTCGCCAGCATTAGCGTGAGCTCCGGCATGCCAGCTGTTTGCTTCGCTAGTGTTAGCGTGAGCTCCGGTATTCTTGCTATTAGCGTCGTTAGCGTGAGCTCCGTTACGCTCGCTGTTTGCTTCACTCACTTCACAACCGGGGTCTTTATGAAATATCATACAAGAGAGCTGTCCGTCGCTCTCTCCTAAACGGGGCAGCTTCCGTCGCCCCGGAGATGTCGGTTTCTCTCCCCTACACGGGGCAGTTCCGTTGCCCTGGAGCTGTGCTATTACTCACACGACCAAACCACTGTTGTCTTCCGTCTCGTTAAAACTCAAAATAACAAGGAAAACCTTCCTCGTCTTTCATAAATATCCTTGCCTTCCGACATAGTCCTTTGTGTGTAGCTGATAAGACTGCTCGCTATTCCTCCCACGGAGAATCTTGCTACTCGTCCTTTCGACTGTGGTAAAAAATCTGAATAGATAAGAAAATTCACAGTTCTGGAGAAGTACCATAGGAACTGGGAGTTAACGTACAGAGTAATTAAAGTTGAAAGGGCTGTAATAAATCATTATAATAGCGATAGGCAAAAGCAGCGGAGCGACAGTAAAAGCAGCTTGCTTTGCTGAAGCAGGAAGTAGAAATGGCTGTCGGAATGAAAGACTTCCTGTGCCGTTCAGTGCTGCATTTAGGTAGTGTGAGCCTAGCACTGAACATGCTCCTCCTGTCAGTCAAGTCTGTGTATAGTGGGTGGGAGGGGTTTTCCCTGATGGCCTGGAGCTTAGCAAGGTTCCTCCTCTCCGCCACCCTCGCTAGGGAGTCCAGCTCCACCCCAACCACGCTACTGGCCTTCCTGACCATCTTATCCAGCCTGTTCGTGTCCCCTGCTCTCAGTCCGCTGCCCCAGCAGGTCTGTTATATATATCCGTTCAGTCTGTTTTTGTATAAGTGAATGTTCTTAAGATAGAGAGAATTTAGATTTTTCAATTGCCTCTCTGCTGTTTAGTTCAGCACTGTGGGCAGCGCCAAGCAAGCCACAGTGCCGTTGTCCCAGCTGAAACGTATAAAAGGGAACCTGTGTTGAAAAACCATTGTGCCCCCCCGAGAACATTTTATGCCCCCCCACTAATTTGTTTCTGCAGCCTGGTCTGCTCTGCCTACTGAGATATATCATTATCTCCAGCACCTAGTGTGCTCTGGGAAACAAAACAAATTCACCCACTTGCACGTGACCACGCCACTCCCATGCGTGCCTCTATATTACGCCAGAAGTGGTCATGCCTCACCCTTCCTCATTCGTTTCCAAACGCGGAAGCAGCTCAGATGCACTTTAAAACTGGAACTTGTTTCCCAGAGTATGTAGGGGGAAATTACGCAATGTTGTGCTTCGCCAGAAGTACGCCGGCCCTCGGATCCTTCTCGGCACGTCAACAGCACGCCGGTCCTATCCTGTGTTTTTTCCTCGTCGGTTGACAGCGGGCCGATGGGCAGTCGAGCCAAGTCGCACTCAGGTAGGACCTGCGCTGGCAGGCGTTGGTACTGGCATGTGTAATACTGCTTGTTGTCTCGTGAGACGACCGGACGATGTATTGGCGCGGGGGGCCGGATATTTGGATAAACGTGGTCATCATGACTCACTGTTGGATGTTTCTCCAAGTATCTTAGCGTGCAGCTGGTGCTAATGCTACAATGTTGGGGCGCCGTTTTCCATGTACCCCGCCGGGGCTGTCTTTACTCTTCCCTCCTCTTAACCATTCATGCTGACGGTCAATCGGTGTCTAATGTTGGGGGTTTAGCGGAAGCTTATTTACCCTTTACATGGGTGGATGGGCTGACGACAGGGCTCAGGGCAAGTGTGCATTTTGTGAATCTATGAATTGAAAATGGGGGACCCTGATGTAGACAGGACTAACGTTTTCTGTGATCTGCATCCCCTTAACAATTGTGTATTGGGCTAGCCCATTTCGCAATATGTTAATAAAGTTTTTTTCATTCATTCATTTATCCCTTCACGGGTGCACACCGCAGTGGAGGTTGTTGCATGGCTACTAGTGGAGCAGTGCTTCACTAGTAATAGACTTTGGTCAGCAGCCGCTACTGATGTTCTGTGCTTAGTGGAGCAGGTGGCATCGGTCCTTTGCCCTGACATGGTGGAACGGAAGCCAAGAGGTGAGTCGGCCCGGCAGGTGGCTGGTGGGCTGATGAAGCTTATACTGCCGCGGTACATAATTTAGCAGCAACTAACAACATTGCTCAATTGGCTGCTTTTCTGTCAAAAATGGTGTCGGGTGGTGGGGCCTTAGGGCCAGCCGACGTCAAAACCATCGTGCAAGGTTTCGAGGTTATTAAGCTTTTGACCTAGCCGCAAGCTATAACCGCATGGAGGGCTAGGATGCTGTCAACGGTTGTTCACAGGCATCTTGGTTGGAGCAATCTCCCCTAGAGGAGGGGAGGGGTCTCCTCCTCAGGGCTCCCCTCTCTGCGGGTGGACCTTGGTCTGTCCACGGAGGTGCGGGCGGTATTTGATCTGGGCTCCACGCCGCCCCACACCGTGCAGCCAGAGGTGAGAGCACGGCATCGCCAGTGGCTGCGGCGAGGCCCACGGCCAGCGGCCATGTTTCCCCCGCCTGAGATACCCTGGACACAAGGACAACAGGTGATCACAAGGCCGACAGCCTCGGCGGCCCGAGGGATCGGCTATATTAGATGGGCACGCCCGAAAAAACCATTGCCATCTAGCTGTGTCTAGCACGCTCTCCGGTTACTCCTCCCCGCTACGCTACGGGACTCAGGGCTCTGATTTGTCCCCTTTTGGCTGCAGGCCGCGTTCTTCCAGAGAAGCGCAAGCGGCCCCACATTTCACTTCTCATGGAGACAGGGGCTGACACCCAGTTGCTAGCTAGGCCTGGGTCTGTCTATGAGAATGCTGTGCTGTCAAGCGGCTCCCACACCACACGTCCTGCGTCTGTGTTTGGTGAGCCTGGTGTTGTATCTGTCGACGGAGCAGGGTTCCCTGTATCAAAATCTTTTTGTCAGAGGGGGAACTCTAGGCCCAGGGGCTCGCAGCGTGGGTTCCCCCCAGCCCCGCCCTCGCCAGGCCGGGTATTACGTTAGTGCCTCCCCCGTCTGGACTTCCGATCCCGCAGTGGTCAATCAGGCACGCGTAATTTGGGTGGTAGTAATATCACTACAGGGCTACGGTGTGTAGAGACCCACCCTATCGGACAGTGTGGGCCCACACACCATGCATGTCCAGCTGCAGAGCAGGCTGTCCTCAGTAAGCTAAGCCGGGAAGATGCTCAGCGGGGGATCCTATGTCACCAGGGGTGATGGCCGCTCCCCCCGTATCAGACCGCCCCTTCTGTCGGGGTCCCCCCCTTGGGTGCGATTGCCTCGTTGGTAGAGTCAGGGTGCGATATCCCGGCTCCGCGGGACACCCTGCTCGCGCGTTTGGCGAGACCAGGGTTGACAACGCACAGCGGGAGGGACCGGGCCACCTATCTACGATTCCTAGCGGACCAGCGGCAGTTGGCGGCGGGGGCGCTTTGGAATTTTTCCACATATGGCTGCAGTAGTAGCCATATGTCGGTGTGGATGGAGAGAACGCTGAGGACGGTGCTTGTGTTACAGTTTACACACCCCCGCCCTCCGTTTTTGGGTTTGGTACAGACCAGAGTCCGCGGCAGTGACAGCCCTGGCCGAGGAGATTCGTTCTCTGGTGGCGAAGCAGGCCGTCGTCGTGGTCCCATGGGAGGACGCGATGAGCTGCATTTCCTACCGGTATTCTCTGGTGGAAGGTTCAGAATGTTGACCGTCACCCACCTGTTAAGCGCTGTCAGGTGGGGGACTGGTTCACCTCCATAGACCTGAAGGATGCGTATTCGCATCTCGATCTTCCCTCCTAGGACATACCTACGCTTCCTTTTTCAGGGCTTAGCACACGAGTACCAGAGGCTGCTGTTCGGCTACTCTCTGGCTCCTCTCATCTTCACCGAGTGCGTGGAGACCGCGCTGGGGCCTCTGCGTCGTCATGGGATACACATTTTATTCTACCCTGGATGACGTTCTGGTCCTCGGCCGGTCAGAGAAGATCGCCAGGTCTCATACCAGGCAGGTGGTGGAATTCCTCACCAGCCTGGGTTTTGCTGTAGACTGGAAGTAGAGTACTCCTCTTCCCAGTCAACGGGTGTAGTACTTGGGCTTATTTCTAATCTCAAGGTCTATATGGGCATCCCTCTCAGAGCTCGGGAGGTTCCGTCCTGGCAGGACGGTTACGGCGCTGACCGTGATACGCCTGTGCGGTATTATGGCATCTGCTCAAGCTGTGGTCCCTCTTGGCCTCCTCTTCATGAGGAGGATACAGAGGTAGGTTTTTCGGTGTGAAAATAGATCCTGTGAGAGTCAAGTGGAAGCTGCTGAAGGTTCCCATGTCAGTACTGGTCCCCATGGGCAGCAGGCTGTCACACGTCACGGTTTTCACCGACGCCTCCCTCATGGGATGGGGGGGGGACGTGTCGGGCCAACGCAGTAGGGGGCAGCTGGCAGGACCATGCTGCCCGGTCTGCACTACATTTCAACGTGTTGGAATTGAAGACAGTCCTTTTTTTTTATTGATATTTTTCCCCCTCCATTTTTCATCCGATTTTCTCCCATCCCAATGTTAGTCGTATGCCAATTCCCAATCCCCTTCCTGGTCGCTGCGCACTTATCCCCCACAGTCAGATCATCTGGGAGAGTGGAGGCTATCACGTGCTTCCTCTGACACACGTCCAGCCAATCAACCGCTTCTTTTCACCTGGCAGCGCGGATCCTCCCTGAGATGGCGTAGCGTGTGGAAGGATCACACTATCCCACTCAGGTCCTATCCGCGCTTAGCAGGCGCCCCGACCGAACTGTAGGAGTCGCTGTTTACAACGACCCGGACCCACCCCGCCAGCTTCTCCCACCCTCTAATATAGCCAATTGTATTAGTGTGAACGGCCAGCCAAGCTGGTGACAACCCCGGAGCTGTGAGCTGGATTCGAACAGGCGAATCCAGCTCACAGCTCCGGAGTTGGTGACGAACGCAATCTCCGCTACGCCACCTAACCGCCGAAGACAGTCCTTCTGGTCCTCAAACGGCTCGGCCACCTTGTGGTGGGCAAGCATGTTTTGATCAGGACGGACAACTCGACGTCAGCGTCGTATATCAACAGACAGGGAGGAGTACGCTCCCCCCGTCTGCACCGGGCGGCGGTCGAGCTCTGGCTATGGGCGTCTCTCAATCTTCGCAGCCTGAGGGCTCTCCACATCCCCGGCAGGGAGAATGTGGGTGCAGATGTGATGTTGCGGGGCGGTCCTCACCCCGACGAGTGGGGACTACGTCTAGACATAGTCAGACAGGTCTGGGACCGATTCGGGGAGGCCACGGTGGACCTGTTTGCGAGTAGACAGTCCCACCAGTGCCCCTTGTGGTTCTCGGTCAGTCGGAAGGACAACCCCTCTCTGGGGGTGGATGCCTTCTCGATGTATCCATGGCCGCCCGGGATTCTGTACGCGTTCCCCCCCACACACATGGTAGCTCAGCTGTTGGAGCGGGTACATCGGGGGCGCAGGGCTTTGATCCTGATCGCGCCGGACCGGGGCATGGCTGTGTGGTTCCCGGTCCTGATTCAGCTCTTGGTGGCCCCGCCGTGGCCTGTTCCGTGGTCACAGCGGGCCCTCTCTCAGGCACACAGGACGCTGTTTCTGCGACCTGTTCTGGGGCAGCCATTGATGGTTTGGCTGCTGAAAGGGTGAATCTGGAGGGGATGTGACTTAACCCTACTGTGGTTAACACCATCCGGAACGTGCACGCTCCATCCACTACTGCGGTTTACGCTGGGAAGTGGCGTATGTTTCAGGAGTTGTTGGGGGCCTGGACCCAGTGTCTTGGCCCCTGGACTCGGTTCTTTCCTTCTTCCAGTCTATCCTGGATAGGCTGTCGGCCTCGACGGTGAGGGTATACGCCGCGGCTATATCCTCTTGTCCACGTTCCTTTTGGCCATCACCTCCACTAAGCACGTGGGTGAGCTGTGTGCTCTCTCGGTGCGGCCTGAGTGCCTGTCTATTCGGGCCGATAGCAGTGCGACTCTGAGGCCTAATCCGGTCTTCGTGCCAAAGAATATCCAGAGCTTTTTTCGCTCCAGGGATATTGTGATTCCGGCGTTCATCCTCCTCCTCCCGCTAGTGGGTTGGAGTCGAGCCTTCACCTGTCGTGTCCTGTCTGTACACTGAGGGTTTACCTTAGTCGCACGCAGGATCTCAGGGCTTCCGATCAACTGTTTATTTGTTACGGTGGCCCTCGCGCGGGTAAGGCGCTGTCCAAGCAGCGCCTGTCACATTGGTTGTGCAAGGGCATTGCCCTTTGCTACATCTTTGCTGGACAGGTTCCCCGGGGAAGCGTCAGGGCGCACTCCACTCGTGGTGTGGCAGCCTCTGCTGCCCCGTTGGGGGGGGGCCTCGGTGGAGGACATCTGTGCTGCGGCCTCCTGGTCCTCCCTGAGTCCTTTCGTTAGGTTTTACCTCATGGACATGACTGGGGGTTCTGTCTCCCAGGCGGTCCTGAGGTCCGGGACCTCTCCTGCATCCCGCCATCAGGTGGGCTAGCAGGAGTGTGTGGACCGCGGGGTGCTGTGTCACACGTGGTCCCGCTTGCGCTGTGCGTTCGGGGGTGCCTGGTTCCCCTTCTTCGCACTTTGGTTGGAGTTGACTGCCTCCCCCCCTTTGTTAGGACGGGCGGGTGGACGGGACTCCCCTCCTCCCTGGCTGGGGCTTACGGGCCCTCAGGGGGTGTATTTGACGTGGCCACGCGTCCGCTCTGCCCTTTATCTCAGTAGGCAGAGCGAGACGCGATTGCCAGTATGATAATATAACGTAAGGTTATCCTATAACCCTAGTTATATGAATACTGGCTGAGCGTCTCGCTCTTCCGCGCCCTGAGGTCCCTTGGATGTTTTCCGCGTATGGAATTCGAACTTTGAAGGGTGAGGCCTGACCACTTCCGGTGTAATATAGAGGCACGCATGGGAGTGGCGTGGTCACATGCAAGTGGGTGCATTTGTTTTGTTTCCCAGAGCACACTAGGTGCTGGAGATAATGATATATCTCAGTAGGCAGAGCGAGACGCTCAGCCAGTATTCATATAACTAGGGTTATAGGATAACCTTACGATTGGGATACTATTAAGGAAGAACCAACCAATACAGAAACCAATACAGAAACCCATTTTATACGACTGTGTGAATGCCCGATATTGACAAAAAAACAAAGATCCCTTATGTACCAAAATCTAAGGCTAGACATGTCTGATAACAATCTACATGGGAATGGGAGTGTCATTCATTAGGGAGTGTCATATTTCTGTCTTGATGGGAGAGAGAGAAATCAGATAGCTCTTCTAAAGCATCGTACATGACAGATTCTGGACAAAGCTTGCATTAGAGAGGCGATGGGCTAAACCACTGAACATGCATCTCTCTGTTGAGCTCTTTTAGGATCAACTGAGTCATCAGAAAAGTGCTTGTGGAGTGCTGGGTACTGTTGCCATACAGCTTAAATTTTTTTTGATCCACTTTTTCTCCCATTTTCTATTTTTCTCCCATCCCAATTTCGTATTGTCCCAATTCAACCCTCCCCTGTCTGGAACGCTGTTTCTTGCCTCCCACAAGCCGGCTGCAATGTGGACGAAGCCATACATAGCACGAGTCCCCTCCGATACTCGAGGTAGCAGCCGTCGCATCTTTTCACCTGCACGGCGCGATCTTTCAGCGTCAGGGGTCTGCGCTTTGGAGGGGCGCCGCCCCCATCGCTTCTTGATTCTACTGCGCAGGCGCACCAACCGACCTTTAGGAGTCGCTGTCCACAACGTCCGATCCCCACCCCTCAGTTTTCCCTCCCCCTAATACTGCCAATTGTATTAGTACGGACTACCAGCCAAACTGAAAACAATGTGGAGAGCTGGGCTCGAACCCAGCGTCTCCAGCATTGGTGGTGAGTGCCTTGCCCACTGCACCACCTAGCCGCCCTGCCATACAGCTTTCCTAGATGCCAATCTAGTGCTTAGAATTCTCCCTATGTTCAGACACTGTACTGCAAGTTCCTCACAACATTCAGTAAGCTCACGGCGGTTTTTGAGGGAGGCATGATACAGGGGTGTGAAGTACTTGAGTAATAGTAATTTGTTACAATACTTAGCGGAACGTAGACCAAATACGTCCACATTTTTATAGGATTCTAGCACATTTTCATAACAATAGCGAATATTACCGTTTTCATTGAGGTTTCTTACAAATTAACGATGCTTTATGTTGTCCTTTATATGCCGATTATCATAAAAATATTTAGACAACATATGTAACGCTACCAGCGCACTTTTGTTAAGATAATTAGTTTACCATTCGCGGTCGCTATACCGAGGTCACAGTAATAGTTTACCGCTGTTCAGATCACGGCGAAGAATAGACACATCCCAGTGACCTGTGACCTGTGCTAAGGATCTTGGGAAATGTATTCATGTAGTTTTCAACATTTTCACCTTTTAATTTTAAACCAATGCTGCCATCTATTGACAACAGAAAGTGTTGTCTATCGTCACTTCCGTATACAGCGTCGCCCGAAACCCATTCTAGAGATTCCCACTTTTTACTGGGAATGGGGCGTGGCCGTATTTGGTCAGAGACAATAAGAGTGGCTGTGATTGGTCACTGTGACGTTAAGTACTGTTTTGGGGGATTTGTACTTTACTCAAGTAATATTAGGTTTGTATACTTGTACTTTTACTCAATTACATTTCAGAGAAGAAAAACATACTATTTACTCGTTACATTTAAAATGCAAACCTACAAAGTACAAAGTACAAATCTTGCAGGTCCAACAATTTGAATGAGTATATTTGTTTCTCTGGCCCAACAAACGTTAACGATAGGTTATGTAGATAACCTAGTTATATTAGTATTGGCTGAGCGTCCCGCTCTGAGCCTTATGAGATACCTTATGAGGGGCGACAGTGGCTCGGGAGGTAGAGCAGTCGTCTGGCAATCCGGAGGTTCCCGGTTCGATTCCCGCTCCTCCCGGGCAGCGTGTCGATGTGTCCTTGAGCAAGACACTTAACCCCTAATTGCTCCCGATGAGCAGGTTGGCACCTTGCATGGTTGCCTCCGCCGTCGGTGTGTGAATGTGTGAGTGAATGGGTAAAATGTGAGTAACAAATTGTAAAGCGCTTTGGATAAAAGCGCTATATAAAAAAGCAGCCATTTACCATTTATACCCCTTATCTCCTATGATACCTATTGTATCTCCAATGAAACAACTACATGCACCCCACCTGTATGGGGCCCCGCCCCTATGGTGGCACCGCCCATATAACCGTGACTCTGGTCACCAAAACACCCTTCCTCGCCAAATCCCGTCCCAGGAAAAGATCCCTCAAGAGGGAACTCAGGGCCGCGCAGAGCGGGACGCTCAGCCAATACTAATATAACTAGGTTATCTACATAACCTATCGTTATATATCGTATTTGCTTTCGCGTCCCGCTCTGAGCCTTATGAGATATGGGGAAGAGCGGACGCGAGACCCGACAAATGTACCCCCCGAGGACCCGTAAGCCCACATCAAGGGGTGCGGGGAGCCCTGTCACCCCATCCTTCCTAATGAAGGGGGGGCGCAGTCAACTCCACCTGAATGCGAACAAGAGGGAACTAGAACCCCTTGAACACACCGTACAGGCGGAACCACGTGTGACTCAACACACTGTGGCCCATACCCATACACTCCTGCTACCCGACCAAAGGACGGGAAGCAGGAAAGGCCACAGACCCCAGAACCGCCTGGGAGACAGAACCCCCGGTCATGTCCATGAGGTAAAACCTTACAAAGGGGCCCGGGGAGGACCATGAAGCTGCAGCACAGATGTCCTCCACCGAGGCCCCACCCAGGAGAGCGGCAGAAGCAGCCACCCCACGAGCGGAGTGCGCCCTGACGCCCCCAGGGGGATCCTGCCCAGCCAACGTGTAGCAGAGGGTAATGCCCTCGCACAACCAATGAGACAGGCGCTGCTCCGACAGAGCCTTACCAGCACGAGCCCCACCGTAACAGACAAAAAGCTGGTCGGTAACCCTGAAGTCCTGAGTACGGCTGAGGTAAATCCCCAAGCACGGACTGGACATGACAGGTGAAGGCCCGCATCTAACTCACTAGTGTGAGGAGGAGGACGAAACGCCTGAACCACAATATCCCGGGAGCGGAAGGAACTCCGGATATTCTTAGGCACGAAAGCAGGATTAGGTCGCAGAGTGGCACCGCAATCGGTCCGAAAAGACAGGCACTCTGGACGTACCGAGAGAGCACAGAGCTCACCTACGCGTTTAGCGGAAGTGACAGCCAGTAGGAACGCGGTCTTGAAGGACAGCTGTCCCAACGGCGCCTGCTCGAGCGGCTCAAACGGGGCCAAGGACAACCGACCGAGGACCAATTTAAGATCCCAAGTCGGAGCCAAGGAGCGTTGCACCGGCTTAACGCGTCGAGCGCCAAGCAGGAAACGCTTCACAAGAGGGTGGCTGAACAAGACATCCCCTCAAACCCCTCATGATAGGAGGATATAGCTGCTGCATATACCCTCACCGTCGAAGCCGACAGTCTATCAAGGAGAGACTGGAGGTAACTAAGGACAGCATCCAGGGGGCAGGAGACTGAGTCCTGGCCCCCCGCCTTACACCACACTTGGAACATACGTCATCTGCCCGCGTAAGCGCGACAGTGGAGGGAGCATGCGCATTCCAGATGGTAACACCATCAGGATCAAGAACCTGCGCCCCTCAACGTACCCGTCCCAACAACTGACCTAACAGATGTATGGGGAAGAATCCCTGGCGGCACGGCATCGGTCCCAGACCCGCCTGGCCATGTCCAGACGTAATCCTCACCCGTCAGGATGAGGACCGCCCCGCGACAGTACACCTGCACCCATATTCTCCCTGCCGGGGACGTGGGGAGCCCTCAGGCCGCGCAGATGGAGGACGCCCATAGCCAGCCGCCCGCCGCCTGGTGCAGACAGGGGAAGCGTACTCCTCCCTGTCTGTCGATACACGACACTGACGTCGTATCGTCCGTCCTGATCAACACCATTTGTGGACCAGAAGGACCGCTTTCAACACCAACACATTGAACGTAGCGCAGACCGGGCAGCATGGTTTGCCAGCTGCCCCCTACTGCGTTGGCCCGACCCGTCACCAGCGAGGGAGGCGTCGGTGAAAACGCGACGTGAGACAGCGCCGTAACCGTCCTAGGACGGAACCTCCCGAGCGTGTTGACAACACGCTCTGAGATGGATGCCCATAGCCCTCCAACCGTTGACTGGGAAGAGGAGTACTCTACATCCAGTCTACAGCAACCCCAGGCTGGTAGAGACCTGCCTGGTACGAGACCTGACGATCCACCTTGACCGCGAAGGACCAGAACGTCATCAGGGCAGAACACTCCGTAACCCCTGATGACGCAGAGGCCCCAGTGCGGCCTCCACGCACTTGGTGAAGATGCGGGGAGCCAGAGAAAACCGAACGGCAGCCTCTGGTATTCATACGCTAACCCTGCAAAGGAAGCGTAGGTAAGCCCTAGGATGGAAGATCGGAGATGCGCATACACATTAGGCTTGGGCGGTATCACTTTTTTCATACCGTTATACTTTGATTATATAATACCCCGGTGTACGGTATTGAACGGTATGACTTTCATTTTCCTCAGTGGGGGGGTGTGGCAATGGCAACCCGTGTTACCACGTAAACAGATCGCGGAGATGGCCAGTTAGCCCGCAGCATCCGAGTGCTACTATCATTAGCTCTCAGAATGGAGCCACTAGCCAGAAGCCCGCAGCATCCTAGTAATACTAACGTTAACTCTCAGAATGGTAGCCAGGAGCCCCGCAGCACCCTAGTACTAGTAACGTTAGTATTGTGTATTCAAAAACACACCGGACTGCGATGTAACGTTTTACCGTTTATTTGCTTGTTCCACCAGTCCACAACAACACACACTCTCATTACCACAACATTTTACGGTATTTTCACAGCACAGTCGCAACATTACCGTAAAGCGTGACCACCGTTGTGATACACATACACAACAGTTAGCTCTCAGAACAGCCAGTTAGCCCGCAGCACCAGGCAGCAACGGTAAGCGTGTCTCGACTCTCATTTAATTTCCAGTGAAGCAGGGTTTCCCCTCCTCCTCCTGCGGCTCGCTGCCTCGTTCCACTAGTGACTCGAGGACTGGTCTCGCCCTCTGCTGGCGCGTGTGTGCAGTGCACTACAACCAACCACTGTTAAAACTCCGTTTCACTGTAATATAAACTGAAATGGATCTGTGATTTTGATACCGTCGGTATCTCTAAATACCCCGGTATACCTTAATACCGTCATACCGCCCATGCCTAATACGCATCCTACAGGTCTATGGAGGAGAACCAGACCCT
Organism: Notolepis coatsorum; assembly: GCF_963971535.1. NCBI lineage: Eukaryota > Metazoa > Chordata > Actinopteri > Aulopiformes > Paralepididae > Notolepis > Notolepis coatsorum. Next base: position 105,212,028 of record NC_140173.1, on the reverse strand, counting down.
CACCTGACAGTGTTCAACAGGTAGGAGATGATCCAAAAAATGCTGAACCTTCCCATGGGACAGGTCCAGCCTGGGTCTTACACCCCTCCCTCCCGACTTCTCAGGCAGAGAACACCGGGAGGAGAACGCCACGACGATGGCTTGCTTCGTCCACAGAGATTGGATCTCGTTGACCAGAGCTGTCACTGCTGGAGACCCTGACAATAGGGTCTGTACCAAACCTGAAAACGGGTGGGGTTGTGTAAACACAAGTCCCCGCCTCAGCGTTCTCTCCATCCACCTCGACATATGGTACTGCCGTAGTCATATGTGACAACACTCCCAACGCACCCGCCGTCACGTGGCGCAGGTCCGCCAGGAACTGTAGATAGTTGGCCCAGTCCCCCCGCTGTGCGTAGCCAACCCTGGAACCGTGCGAGCAGCGCGTTCCGTGTCGGAAAATCTGACCCTGACACCACCCACGAGGCAATCGCACCCAAGGGGGAACCCCGACAGAAAGGGCCGGTCTGATACGGGGGGCTTCCGATGAAAAAAGCCCCCCCCCCCACTGAACACCCCTCCAGAACATGCTGAGGAGTTGTTCTGCAGCCGGACATGCAAGGTGTAAGGCCCCCATGGGTTCCTACACACCGTAGCCCTGCAGTGATATTACTACCACCCCAAATCATGTGAGCTGCGACCACTTGCCAATATTTCAGGAGTGGGAGGCACCAACATGATACCTGGCCTGGCGAAGGCGAGGCCGGGGAAGCCCGCACTGTGTGCCTCAAAAGGTTTCGAGCCCCCCTGCTGACAACACTTAAGTTGACAGACGTAACACCAGGCTCAACCAACACAGTTCAAGGTGTGGGAGCCGCTTGACAGCACAACATTCTCACGGACAGACCCAGGCTCAGCCATCAACTGGGTGTCAGCCCCTGTCCCCATGAGAAGCGAAAGGGGGGCCGCCCGCAGCCAAAGGAAACAATCAGAGCCCACTTTTTTCCGCTGGTGTTGGGGAAGGGAGTGATCGGTGAGCGGGCTGCTCGCGGCAGGACGGTGAAGGCTTGTTTGTTCAAGCCGAACCCATCCTACATGGCCGATCCCTCGGCCGCCAAGGCTGTCGGCCTTGTGGACACCTGTCGAATCAACGCCCAGGATACCTCTGGCGAGGGAAAACATGGCCGCCTGTCGAGGGTCTAGTCATCGCCGCTGACGAGGCCGTGCTCTCTCCTCTTCTGGCTGCGCGGTGTGAGGCGGTGTAGGGCCTAGGACAATACCGCCCGCGCTCCAGCAGAAGACCAAAATCCCCTGCGGAGAGGGGAACCCTGAGTGGTTATAGCTTGCGGCTGGGTCAAAGCTAATAACGTCAACAACCTTGCGCGATGTGTCGACGTCGGCTGGCCCTCAAGGCCCCGCCACCAGACACCATTTTTTTAATAGAAAAAAAACAGTAATTCGAACACAGTTCTAATCGTTGCCAATTCCATACCGTGGCGGTACAAGCTTTAACAGCCCACCAGCCACTCGCCAGGCCGACCCACCCATGGCGTCGGCCGGGCGGGGCACTGTTTCAATATGTCAAAAACAAAGGACTGATGTTAACACGGAGCACCAGTGGTGGTTGCAAACAGCAACCTCCACTGTGGTGTGCACCATGAAAGGGTTAAATGAATAAAAGAACTAAACCACAAAATACTGTAGAATGAGCAAACCCATACACACAATGTTAAGGGGAGGCGGACCAGAGCGAACTAGTCCCGCCTTCATTCAAAATATTCACAACAGCACACCAGCCCTAGCTTAGCCCATTTACCAAAAACGGTAAACAAAGCCCCCCCCCGCACTACTCCCCCAGTATACCGATTGACCGTCAGTATGAATGGTTGAGAGGAGAGAAAACTGTAGCAAGACAGACCTTCTCATAGCAGAGATACAGAACGAAACAATAGCCCACTACACAGGGCCACCTCAGGGGGTGGGGGGCCTCGCGTTTAAATTCGCCCAGGGCCTCACATTTCTCCCAGGCGGCCCTGCCCCTATACTACTACAGCCTAGCGTGAGGCGATGTGGGACCCAGATCAACAACGCCTGCGCACAGACACGCAACATGTTTACCATGTCGGCTGGACCCATAGCCCCACTACCCGACGCCAATGTGGATAGGAACTAGCCAGCTGAGCCATAACCCGCCGTTAAGTCCCATCCTGCAGTAATATAGCTCTACTGCTACACCGCCGAGCTCACGCATCGCCCCAGATGGGGACACCGTTCCATAGACCCCGCCGGAACACAAGGTAACATACCTGGCTAGGATACCTAGCCACGGCCTACCCTGTTGTCAACCCATTTACCCGAAAAAAGGTAAATAGGACACAGCAAAAAAACCCACAACAGCTACCGACTGACCTTCATTGATGAACCGGGCAAGAGGAGGGAGAAGTGACAACATCTCACGGCGGAGACATTAGAACAGCGTAGCAGTCAGCAGTAGCAATAGCATGTGGCATTAGCGATAGCATGTAGCATAGCATTAGATGTTTAGTAGCACGCCCAAGACAGCTTGGAAACCGTTCCCTGCAGTGAACGTTCACCAAACCATCCTGCCCCCGGCGCCTACACACAACATGGTTGTGTGACAAAACAAACCAGCATTACTAACACTGATACCCATGCCTGAAGACACAGGGCCTACCTGAGTACAAGCTGGCCCGACAGCCAATCTTGTACAGCTGAACCTCGATCAGCTGTCATTAGACGAGGAACATCAACATAGGCCCGTTGTGTCGCCGAAAACATGCGTCGAAGATGCCAGGGGCCAGCAACCTCCGGTAAGCTTTCAACATTATGACTCTGATCTTTTTCATCCTGCTAGTTAACGTATGGTGCACGCAGCCAGTACGCTGGGACGAAAATAGAGGAAGGGTGTTTTGGTGACCAGAGTCACGGTTATATGGGCGGTGCCACCATAGGGGCGGGGCCCCATACAGGTGGGGTGCATGTAGTTGTTTCGTTGGAGATACAATAGGTATCATAGGAGATAAGGGGTATCTCATAAGGCTCAGAGCGGGACGCGAAAGCAAATACGATATATAACGTTATTAATCCTGCGGCTGCACTTTTTTTGCAAAACAGCCAATCAAATCCCCATCAATGGAAAATGAACCCGCCCATACCCATGCTGATTGGTCCTTGTGCAATACTAGAAAGCTGGGATCTTTGATTAAACAACTGCTATCAGAAGAATACAGTCAGAAAAAAAGTTTTTACTTTTACTTTTTAGTACATTTAAAAGTAGAAACTTTTTTACTTTTACTCAAGTGTGTTTTTAGCCAGATACTCTGACTTTTACTTGAGTACAATTTTGAGACGGTACAAATACTTTCACTTAAGTATAATTTCTGGGTACTTTTTACACGCCTGCATGATAGAGACTGTACACTTTGCCAAAGAAAAACTGGAAATCATTCATCCCTGCAGTTTCCTCTACAGCAGCGGTTCTCAAACTTTTTTGGCTGTGCACCCCCTGTCACCTCCCGACCTAGCTCGCGCACCACCCAATGTGTTTCTGTTAGAAAAAATTGTTGCTGGTCTCCGTGCACAGATTAAATTTTTTATTTTATCTCTTCCCACGGCGACTATGGATAGGGAATTTCTTTATTTAATTAAAATGTTCACGACAATACTCTGCCAGCATGTTTAATATCCATAATACTAAAGGTTTGACTAAGATTTGTATGAAATTTTATTGTAAAAAAAAAAAAAAAAAGATTACCACCATTAGCCTTTTCATGTCACGCACCCCCTAGAGGGCGCTCGCGCACCACAAGGGGTGCGCGCACCACAGTTTGGGAACCACTGCTCTACAGCACCAATCGACCGACAGTGGCACGTCGCGCACTGAGAGTTAACAAACGCAATAGATAGTTAACTAATCAAAGTATCAGAATGTTTATAGACATTCCTGTGGGCCATCCTCTCCTCAGTCACGAGAGCACTCGCAAATATGCTGCATGCGCATATCATTGTCAAGCGGTGCACGTCTCTCGTGACTGAGGAGAGGATGGCCCACAGGAATGTCTATAAACATTCTGATACTTTGATTAGTTAACTATCTATTGCGTTTGTTAACTCTCAGTGCGCGACGTGCACCGGTTCGTTTGACAATGATATGCGCATGCAGCATATTTGCGAGTGCTCTCGTGACTGAGGAGAGGATGGAATTTCTATAAACATTCTGATACTTTGATGGAAGGGATGGGAAGGGGGGATGGCCGTTTTAGAAGGGGGATGATATTGACCATTTGTATTTCAGGGGGGATGCCATCTCCCCTCATCCCCCCTCAACTCGAGTACTGGGTGTCCTCCTCGCCCACTCACACACAGTGAGTGAATTAATTAAGACCCCATACCCTTGTGCATAATACATTACTTTAATTTTGTTATGCTGTTAACTGTCCCTTGGTTAATCACCAAATTAAGGCCAAGCGAACGCACATTTATTTATATTAATTATTTTATTTAATTTTCCCATAGTGATGCTTAACACATTGTGTGCCGACAGGGGGTGCACTATTTATCGCTTGTATACCAGTCAATGAGAGGGCGAGCACATTTGCGAACGCATAAACTATATCTTAAATTATGGCTACAGTATGTGTCTAATACGGCCGTCGCTTATCAATGACTTGCTTGCAGTCAACATGTATGAAACGGATTGTTTTTTCATCAGTACATTTCCGTTTTATACCGTTTTGAATACGAGTATAGTTTTGGAGATTTCTAGAAAAAAAAAAGATTCCGCAGGAATAGCCCTTTACTGATAAATGCTAGATTATCGATAGTATATGTGTACTTATGCACGCTAGAGAAGCGCGCTGAAAAATCGATTATCCATGACCTGGTCAGCGCTAACATCATACACGCACACACAGCCGCACACACAGCCACACACACACACGTTGAGAAATATGTGAAAAAAACATCTGATTACCCCAAAACTGGTAAAATAGATTCCTTACCTCAGATCAGATGTTCTGCAAAAAGATTATTCCAATTCCTGATCGCCATTCCAAATATCGATCGCGTTTATTGACCCAACGTTAGACCTCGAAACAGATAATCCATGCTGCTTTCGGTTGCCTCAATGAATGCAATAGTCTCAGGTTACATGCCTGAGAAGTAAAATGTGGAATCCGGAGTTTTTTTTCCTCATGCATTTCCATTGAGTCCATTCCAATGGGTGCAATACCATCCGGGAGACGATAGGGGGCGGTATTTGCCCTTTTTGAGCTCAGAGACAGTCCCAATGATAACGTGAGGCTGGATAGATGAAAAATGAATGGATATCGCTAATAAAAGAAATAGCGATTAAATAACGAGATTTCTCGTTGTTGGCACACAACGCAATAGCGGCCAACAACGAGATTTCTCGTCGTTGGCACACAATGTGTTAAAAGCCACTCCACTTGTTATGTGAATAACTTTACATGTGAAACATGTACTCAGGGTGCACTCTCATTACTTAAATATATATTTAACATTTCCTTACAGTTTCTTCTATTGTAATCATGCTAATGTTTAACTCATTCAGCGCCAGGGATTAGCCGGGTCCCGTTGTAGCTATGCCACGTTTTAAAGATAGGAGTGCGTCACCTTGTTTGTAGAGCTATATATTGTATATTATAGCTATGGAGACAATACTATAGTCATTTGACACTGACTTTCTTCCGTCGAACAATAAAAAAAGAGATACTTTTTTCATGCATACATTCACGCGTTATCCCGTGGTGAATATAAGTATAGTTTAAGAGTGATCAAGGATAATTCATGAAACGCTGAGTTATATGGCGCTACATGATATTCTACTATAAGCGTTGGCGTTTCTTGCCTGGACGCGCTACTATTTCCAAATGAGAGTCACTATACTCATATAACTATGGTTATATACATAACGTACGTTATATTATCGTATAGCTCTGCTCAGCGTCATAGGGCAACTCAGGAGCTGAGCAGAGCTGAGCTCGACAAATGTACCGCTGAGGACCCCCACAACCAACCGAACCGGGGAGGACCCGAGCCCCCCCGACCCTCCCTAGCGGAGGACGGGAGGGAGACGGATCCGACTCCGCGAAGAGGCGCTTGAGCAACTCAACGCACAGGGTGAACAGACAGTGGGGCGTACCCACGACTACACAACGCACAACCCGCATGCCACTAGGGAACGAACGGAAGGAACAAACCCCCATTACCACCCCTAATATCACGGGGTCAAGAGCAAAGCCCAACCCTGTGGCAAGGCCGTAGCAGCGGAGCGTGAAGGAGGACCCAGACCCAGAAGAGACTGGACCCCTCTGGAAAAAGGGGGCCTGGAGAGGCCAATGACACCACAGCATCGAGACCTCACCAGGCGGTCACTAGTGACACCACCCCCCACATCGCCAGCATAGTCGGACAGGGCCCATCCAAGAGCAGGCCCTTCCCCCCAATAGCACGCCACCTGGCTCACTGACCCTGGTATACTCAGGCAGTCACCCATCCAAGCACAACCCAGGCCTGAACCTATACCGCCTTCGAAATCGAACGAGATCGGGCGTGTTCAGGTTGGCATGGCTGTAAACTCGAAGCACTCAAGAGGCTACACCCACAGCGGGAGCAGGCAGCGCACCGGGGAGACGACCTCCAGAAGAGGTCGATCCCTCAATCCAGGCAACAGGCACTTGACCTGAGCCTGGAGCACTGCGGACTAGACAGGCGCCAAAGGGGTCTGCTGAAACAGTACCCCGGCGGAAGGGGCATATGCTGGTATTGTTGCGCACCATGTCACAGCCTCCACAAAAAAAACCTGACTCTCTAGAGGGGTCGAGGCAGAGAAGGCTGACACGATTGGCAGACGTCATGAAACATGCGGGGGCACACTCAACCGGCCTAACCCGAGAGTTGACTCCGCTACCAACACACCAGGGAACCAACCACCAAACATGAGGTGGTTGTTCCTATAACCCCTCAAGAAAAAAACTCGAAAACACAACTGCGGGTATACACTGGCTATACCGCAGTACAAGTGTTTCAGTTTTCAAAAAGGGGTTATCCCAGGCCTACGGGTCGACGAAACAATTTCGGACCGGGCCCGGCGGACCGGGACGTACACAGGGATGCCAGAGGAGTTCCATTAGAACCCCCTCCCAGCCATGCTTAAGCAGGAGAAGAGAGGGGCGAAAAGAATGGAGAAGGACCAGGCCCCCTTAGTGCAGCGCAAGGTACAACACAACATGGAACAAGCAACAGTGAGGGGTAATACGTAGTAACACACGAACATCTCAATAACGTCAAACCCTGCAACACCCGGGCCGACCCGGCATTTTCCCCCCGAAAAAAGCACAAGTCCCTCAGGGTACCAGAACAGCAGATCTGCGTCTCCGGCGGACAACGGGTTAACTGACCTGGACTGGCGCGACCAGAATCAGTCCCGTGTCCTAATCAGGGCGACATCGCCAACACTAGGAGGGGGGTAGGTACGCGTGTCGATCCAAAACATTATAAAGGGCGCCACCCAGACGGTCCGTTTCGTACCTGGCTCTGTGGCCCACCCCAAGGGTGTGAGACCCCTCTACCTATGCTTTGATCTATTCCGTTAACATCCCCCAGATATGAACGAGAATTCATCGAGACAACACTGGCGCTCGGAAGAGACCAACTCCATCCCAGTCGCCCCATAAAAACGCTGTTTTAATGATGAGCAACCAAGGCGCGCAAGCCCATGCGTGATTCCTATGAGAAGCACCCAGGGCCAGCACTATGTACATGTCGAGACCCAAAACACATCAATGGATAGTCTAATAAGACACCAGACATTGTTCCTCCAAGCCGCCTGGGAGAACGACAAGAAGAAAAAAAAAAAGACGGACATGGGTCCCATGTGACGCGGCTGAGGGAAAAAAATAATACCCTGTCAACCTACTCCACAAGGAGGGGACGGGAACCCCCAGAGAGACTTCCCACGTGAGCAATGACTTGAAAAGTTAATGTAACATTGAGCCACGTGACCAAAAGGCTCAAGTTACACATATATCGAGCGTAGCAGAACTCCAAGTCCCTACGCCCGCCACAGCAACTTGACAATAACAGAGAACCACACATGGGGCCTGTAAAGAACTCACGGAAGTCAGCGACCAATAGAAACGTGCCCAGTGACGTATTCTATGACGGGGGGAATCCCATGACTCAACCGACCATGATAGGTGAGGTGTCAGGGAATTCCCCCCCCCCCCCCCCCCTGTGCCGTACTGATCAATCAGCACGGCAGGACCGAATGAAAAGAGGGTCAAACCCCCGACCAATCAGAAAAGAGGGAAGGAGGGGTTTATCCGGTTACCCCCTCGCGAACCCAACCCTTGTATACGATAATAATAAACAGCCACGATGATACCTTAAGTAGCCAGCATGCTAACGAACAGCGTATATCCAAACAGGATAAGCTAACCCAACGCACGCTAGCCACAGACGACAACGTCTGTGAACAGGGTTTATAACAAGGCCAAAGGTTTCTGTGTGAACAAGACACCCGTGTTTTATGTTTCAAGAAACACAGAAGATTGATAGAGAGAGAGAAAGGTCTAAAAGACCGTGGTACAACTACACACACATGAGCACTTCCGTAGGCCAACACTACAGTGTTGTGGCTCAATACCACTGTTTCAAAGTAACAGAACACACAACTAACCTCTACCTTTATAGGAAGAACATAAGTCTTCAGGCCGAGGAAAGAAAAAAAACCTTCGACAGAGTGTTAGCTACAGGCCTTGCTAAAGCACACATATACATATGTAGCGACCAACCAAAGACTAAAAGTCTAGCTCTCCTATCAACCCCACACTAGGCGAAGGATCTACACATCGTATCCCCATCATATGTAGTGAATAAACACACAGTTTGTAACAAAAATACAGTCCCTCCTAGGAGGGACTTTTTATTGTATTGCAAATCATAGATGGGCCGGGGAAGGGAGCAGGGGTAACAGGAGGGGAAGTCACATTAGCGGCGCCTGCCACAAGCCGCTTGTGGCTTGCCACCCCGGGGAGCTGCCGCCCCGGAGGGACGGTACTGGGGTGCCTGGACTCAACGATCCCTACCGTCACCTCCGGGCGTGGGTTGGCCGGCTGCAGTGGTCGATGTGCCCTCTCTCCTCCTGGCCTTCTTCACAGAAGGGCCAGCAGTGGCGGTGGTAGTGACGGTGGCAACGGTCGCGGGTCCCCGACGACGAGGCCTCCTTCGCACTCCACCGGCATATCCATATCCCTGCAGGCTGCTGTCATGAGCTGCATCGCCGACCCGAAGAGCCCAGCATCGGAGAGGGGTGCCGTAAGCAGGGGAAGCCTCTATCTGTCCGGTACTCTCGCCTGCTCCAGCCAAAGATGGCGCTGGGATAGAGTGGCCAGGGCGCGTATCTTCCCGGCGGCTATGGCCTGCAGCTGGATCAGATGCAGGATGGCTCCGGCCGCCTGGGCGTGCTGAACATGTTGTTGTTCGGTCAGCATCGTACCGCCCGTCATCATCCCAGACATTAACCGCGCTAGCTGCGCAATGTTGGATGTCGCAACTAGGGTTTGGGTTCCGGCGATGAACAACTGCCTAGCCGATTTCCCATGGGGAATCGGCTTCCGCAACGGCTCCCACACCACCTCAGGACAAAGGAGAGACGCTATCGGTCTATCAAGCCGAGGCACCCCTTCCTTCATTCCCTCGACCAAACCCGCCACCCGCGTGACTTGCACGTAGGCGGGGGTGAGGCCAGTGATGTGGGAGACCACCTGTCCCTGACGCACGTATGCCTCCATTGATGGGAAAAATGGGCAGACAACGCCCGTCTCCCTCACAGGACGACGTTGCCATAGATGACCTATCAAGTCATCAGGGACAGGGGCAGGCAGTGGCTGCGGCAGCGGCACGCCGTTTGCGACGGCTGCTGCCGCCATGAGCTCCGGGAACAAAGCACGTAATTCCCCATGCGCACCTTCCTCCACTGAGCTCGCGTCCCTCACATACGAGAGGCTACTGCCCATTGCAGAGCCACCATCCGATGTGGCTGATAGCAGGGCATCTCATCGCTGAGTCGGAGGTTCTAACCCAACACCAGAATACGAGGGACCCCAAGGAGACATATCACCCCCTGCCACATCCTGAGAGGGAGAGTGATGCGTCCCCACTGGGGCGTCAAACAAGAGTGCATCTGCCTCCACCATGTAATCCTCCGTTTCCATCGGCCACGGAAAAGCAGACGCACCCTCATCCGGCTCCAGCAGCTCACCAAAACCAGGCCGTTCGCCCCTGCAAGCTACCCTCCTACGACGAGAGCGAGCAGAAGCGAAAAGTTTGCGTCTCTAATCCTCTGCCACAAGAGGAGCCGTCTGCCCATCGGCCGACGGCCCCCTGGCGGCGGAGGAACCAGAGCAGGAACCAGGCCATCTCATGGGAGATGCCGCTGGTGCACCAGCTCCTCGGAGAGGCAAGCTACCCACCGGACGCCGATCGGGCGCGAGTGACTTCCACGACCGCGGAGTCAATCCCGCCCCAGGACACACGATGGAGGCGGCAACGGAGAACCGCTGGTGAAGGGCGACGTTGCTAGTGCGACCCCCCGAAGAAAACATTATAACTTGGTTTTTTTCTTATTGAAATTATGAGAGAAAGAAAAAAACAAGAAATAATGTTAACGCTGTCTCAACTTTCTTCAGACTAATCAACCTAGCTCAAGTGGTGGTATACAGGCACTTCCTTGTGGTGAAAATTGAAGAAGGAGATGATGGTATGGCCACACCCCTGCTTATGTAGGTAGCGGATGGGGGTGTGGCCAGACAGATGATGGTATGTAAAGGTACATTGTGAGAATTTATTCAGTGCAAGTACTGAAGTGAAGAGTATTGCCCTATGACGCTGAGCAGAGCTATACAATAATATAACTGCAACTGTGAAGAAAAACCCCATTGGTTTTCAACAGAATAAATAGACACAAAAAATAAAAATAAAAATGTATTATTATTTAATTCAAATGTTGATTTAGAATTCGAATGCCAACGTAATGAACGAAGGTCCGAACATTCGAACGTTTGGGCTCAACCCTATCACTCACACATTTATACACCGACAGCGGAGGCAACCATGCAAGGTGCCAACCTGCTCATCAGGTGCAGTTAGGGGTTAAGTGTCTTGCTCAAGCCATTCTCTTGTCCCACTGTAGTTAGATTGAAGCTAGTGGATGTCAGCTTGCTATGGTGAAGGACTAAATGTGCAGATAACAAGTGGAATGGACAGTATGCTGTCATGAAACGTCCTCGTTAGACCAGTCGGCCATTTACAAAGTCTTCTGTGATCAGCATGAGGAGGGGAGAAGGGCCCAGCCAATCCCTAGGGAAAACACTAATACAGAAAAAGAAAAAGAAAACAATAAATCCAACTGTGATCTGTATTCTGTGACCATTTATCCATATATCCATGAAAGCAGCTGATGTTGTTGCTGTTAAGGCAGCGGAAACCTATACCGAAGGCAATATGTATCCCATGATGATGATGCATTAGTTTAGTCTGACAACGAATTAGAGGCCATGTTGACTTTGTTTGTTTGTCACCTGGGGCAACTCCGCATCAAATTAAAATCAAACAAGCGGAACGTAAACGCTGGGAGGCTTATTATAGCAATTTGCCTGCTATTGTCCGGGGATATTCATCAGTGTCCTGGCCCGGGAAATTCAACTTCAAATGGGGAAGGAATCAACTTAACGGATCTGCCGAGGAGCGACTACACCTCCCCTCAGGTAAGCTCGGGGTTCGGGGAATCTGCGGGCGTTACCTGTGACATCTTCACTGATCCGTCTCCACTTCTCTGCCTGGGAGCTGTTCCGAGGGCCATAGGAGATGACGCCGGGCGATCCGAGTGCGGAGCATCGGGAGAAGGAGACGGTGAAGCAGGGAACGACATCGGGTGGAGAGGCGACTTCGAGCGGATTGAGGAAGTTGGAGCCACCGTTAAATCGTTACCTGACGCGGGCAGTGAAGAAAGATGGGGCCGATTTGGTCGGATGGAGCCACATCGATCACGATCACCTCTCTGTGATGGTGAAATTACAGCGGGATCATCAATCTTTACCATTGAAAATGGAACTATAAAGGACGCAGGTAATCTGGATTCTGCCTTTGATTCCAGAGGATTACACCTGATACACGTAAACACTAGGAGTCTCCTCCCCAAACTCCACGAACTTCGACTGCTTGCTAGTAAGAATAATCTTTCAATAATCTGCTGTAGTGAAACATGGCTAGATGATTCTGTACCAGATGCTGAAATTGAAATAGAGAATTTCACGGTGATAAGGAAAGATAGAAATAGAAATGGCGGTGGCGTCTGTATATTTGTGAGGTCAGATATTGATTTTAATGTTAGAGATGATTTAAATAATAATCAAATAGAGGAAGTCTTGTTGGCTATTTCTCTCCCCAAAAGCAAACCAATCCTCGTTGGGGTGTGCTATCGTCCCCCAAATCAGAGTGACTTTTATGATTTATTGGGAGAGACCTGCTCTAATTGTGATGACTTTACCACATCAGAGATTATTGTCCTTGGGGATTTAAACACTTACTTTCTCAAGAAGGACTCTACTATTTTCAAAGCTTGTGATACCTTTTGTAGATTGTTTGATCTTCATCAGATGATTAAGGAACCCACTCGTGTTACACACACCCCCCAAACCATTATTGATCTGGTTTTGGTATTGGATAGGACCAGGATAAGCAAAAGTGGAGTAGTAGAATATACTATCAGTGACCATTCCATGATCTTTGTGACTAGGAAGATACAGAGAAATATATTTAAGTGTCACAATACAGTGAAAATTAGGTCTCTGAAAAACTACAGCAAAGCTGCTCTCATCGAGTGTTTTAATAATGTAGATTGGGCAACTGTACTGAAATGTAATGATATTGATAAAGCCTGGATATGTTTTAAATCTATTTTTCTAAATGTAGTGGAGAAACTAGCACCAAGCAACGTGGTAAGGATCAAGCATAGAACAGAGCCCTGGGTTACTGATGATATTTTAAAACTGATACATTTAAGAAATATAAGTTTAAAAAATGTAAGAAATCAAGGGATAATTCAGACTACCAAGAGTTTAAGAAACTAAGAAGTGAAGCGAACAGGGAGATTATGACAGCCAAAAAATCAGACTTTTCTGAAAAGATAATCGAACACAGGAACAACCCCAGTAAATTGTGGAAATCATTAAAGGATCTAGGCTACAGCAAAAGGCTCAAAACCAAACCTAGCAGCCTTAGTTTGAACCACGAGGGTAAATTGACCTCAGACAAAAAAGAGGTGGTGGAGGGGCTGAACACCTACTTTACGTCAGTGGCAAATAATCTGGTAAAAGATCTCCCACAGCATTCAGTCCGTTTCGGCGAAACACAAGTTAATGAGTATTACTCACAACTAGGGCTGCAAGAGGACTCTTTTTCTTTTAGTAAAGTGACAGAGAGCGCAGTCCTCAAGAGGCTAAATCAACTTAATCCCAGTAAAGTGACAGGATTAGATCAGATGCCTGCTAGGTTTCTTAACGACGCAGCAGAGTGCATCACCCCTGCTATTACCCACCTAATCAATCTCTCCATAGAGCATGGGAAGGTACCATCAGATCTAAAGAGTGCTAGAGTAATTCCACTCTATAAGAAAGGTAATAAGTCAGACAAGGGTAACTATAGACCAATTAGAATTTTAAGTGTACTATCAAAAGTCATGGACAAAATCATTCATGAACAGATCAATACATATTTAGTGAGAAACAGTATCCTATTTGAGCATCAGTCAGGCTTTAGACAATCTCATTCCACTAAGACTTGTCTGGTGTATTTGACTGACTGCATCAGAAAGGAGATTGATGCAAAGAAATTCTGTGGAATGATCATGTTGGACCTACAAAAGGCCTTTGATACGGTTGACCATAGTGTCCTTTTATTTAAATTGAGGGCGATTGGGTTTAGTGGGTCAGCGTCAGGCTTGCAGTGCTCGTATCATTCGGTATCACGCTGTGATACCCAGGCATGCGTTGTTCATGGGACGGGGTCCCACGGTGTGGGACCTCACTCGATTTGCATATCAATAGCTCCGGTCGTCAGGTGTGTTAAATACGTTCTCAGACACATTCACACCTAACCTTGTTGTGAAGACGTGTTACATTCCATTCGTAGAGGCAATTAGGCACTGTCTTTAGTCTGTGCCCAAGCGAGGGGACATTAAATGCGCATTCGCGGGAGCGCGCGCACGCGCAGGGAGCGCGCGTGCACGTGGTGCGTGTCACCCCAGATGATTTCAATAACGCACCACTGGTGATACCTCACTCACTGAGGCTGAAGTACGCGCAATCGCGCACGGAAATGTTCGCGCGTGTACGCGCAGTCACTCACACAAAAATCCGCTGTTCCCATTCGTTGTAACTAAGTGCCGGCTCGGCGCGGCCACCGTTTTTACATAACAAAAGCACAGGTAGAGTAGGCTGACCAAACGTCCTCTTTTGCCCGGACATGTCCTCTTTTCACGCCCTGTCCGGGGCGTCCGGGGGGGGTTTATTAATTCATCGAAATGTCCGGGGTTTCACTGTTTTTCAGTTTCAGTTTCAGTTTCACGGCCCTTTGCGAGCATCTGAAGGCTCGGGGCTGCATTTTTCGCCGAACATATAAATTACCGAATAAAGCGCTATTCGTTGCCGTTCGAATGCCATCTGGATCGCCAAAATCCGTGCCTCGGTTCTCGAGTTACATGCCGATATGTCAGGCATGCGACTTTTTACATGGCATTATCCAACCGGACTCCCGGAGAAGCATGCAGCTGCAGAGCCGCAGAGCCAGCGGCGCTCTCTGGGCCGCGCGCTGACAGCCGCGCTGTGAGGCAATAGTATCCAGCTACAGGACGAGAGCACCAACACTCTCAGGACCGCAACACTTTAAGGCATAGATATATATAGAACACTAGATAGCTTTCCCGCGCTGCCGGCCAATGGAGAGCGACGTCACTGAACCGCCGCCATCTTGCTCCAGTTAGCCTTGAGTGAGAGTGAGTGAGCTGCACAGACAAAAATACTCATAACTCGCTGAAATATTGACGGATTTACAAACGGTTTGGTTTATTACAAGCATTATTAACGTGGCTATGATTCAAGCGGTTTGTAAAAAAAAAAAAAACATCTTTAAAAAAAAAAATGTATAAGTATGCAGCAAAAAAAAATAAAAAAAAATATCTGTGCCAAAAAAACTGTGCATGCGCGCGCATGCGCGTGCACATGCGCGCGCACGCGCGTGGAGCGTTTGACCTACTGTCAATTTGCCACTGCACCACTGGTCAGCGTTGAACTGGGTTACCTCATATCTATCAGGCAGGTCTCAGATGGTAGATGTAAACGGGACCTACTCCTCAGCCAAGGCAATCACCTGCGGGGTGCCTCAAGGGAGTGTCCTGGGGCCTCTCTTCTTTCTCATTTACATAAATGATATGAAGAATGCCTGTTCATCAGACCTTTTTCTTTATGCGGATGACTCAGCCATTCTGGTCTCCCATAAGGACTTGGCAGTAGTGGAGAGGACCCTTAGTGAGGAGCTATCAAATGTGCAGACATGGCTATCAGTGTGAGGATGGGGGGGTTCTTGCGGAGCCCAATAGCAAAACACAGGAGGAGAGAATGGAGCGGTTTAGGGTTCTTTAATTATTCTTCCCAACCAAGCAGAGTATAACAGGAATGTGAAACAGGAATGTGAACAACACGGAGGTCGTAATGTTCTTGGGGGGGAAGAAGAATGAGAGCAGGTGCACTTCAGTGCAGCTGTCGGCAGCGAGAGAGAGAGGACACAGGTCTTGCGCTTGAGAGCGAGCAGGAGTCCTCGTTGCGGGGCTCTAGACATCAGGGTGGAAGGACGCTGGGGCTAGAGATGTGAAGTCCTCAGTGAAGTCCTCGGTAGGCAGTTTAACACTGCGACGTTGGATGACGGGTTCTGCCAGTTGAAGTAGGGAACGCTTGATGAGGTGATCTCTTGCAGCCGCGCTGATTGCTCCTCATCTGGCAGACACAAGCTCTGATCGTGACAGGACCCCCCCCCCCCTCGACGGGCGCCTCCTGGCGGGCCCCCAGGCTTGTCCGGGTGATGGCGATGGACATCCTGGACAACCTCAGGGTCCAGGATCATCCCTCGGGAGACCCAGCTGCGCTCCTCTGGGCTGTAGCCCTCCCAGTCCACGAGGTATTGGTACCCACGACCACGGGGACGCACGTCCAGCAGCTGGTGGACGATGTAGGCCGGGTGGTCATCGATGATCAGCGGAGGAGGAGGCTCTGGAGCAGGAGGAGACAGGGGACTGGAGAGAACCGGCTTCAGCTGCGACACATGGAAGGAGGGGTGAATGCGCATGATGGCGGGGAGCTGGAGCTTAACAACCGAGGGATTGATAACGGACAGGATTTTATACGGACCAACAAAACGGGGGGTGAGTTTGCGGGACAAGGACTTGAGTGGAAGGTCACGGGACTAGAGCCAAACCATCTGACCTGGTTGGTAGTCGGGAGCCGGAGTCCGGTGGCGGTCGGCGAAGCGACGGTTCTGCTCAGCGGTGCAAAGCAGCGCAGCCCTCGTGTCCTCCCATATCCTCATGCAGCGGCGAAGGTGGTCCTGCACCGAAGGCATGGCGATCTCCTCTTCCTGTGCAGGGAACAGTGGGGGTTGGTAGCCCAGGGAGGACTCAAAGGGACACTGACCTGTGGCCGCGGAGGACAGCGGGTTGTGGGCGTACTCGATCCACGGCAGGAACGTACTCCAGCCGGAGGGGTCCCGGGTGGTCACGCAGCGGAGGGCGGACCCCAGGTCCTGGTTGGCCCGCTCCGATTGACCGTTGGTCTGCGGGTGGAACCCGGAGGAGAGGCTGACCGTGGCCCCCAGGGACCGGCAGAAAGCCTTCCATACTTGGGAGATAAACTGCGGGCCCCTGTCGGAGACGATGTCCACCGGGATCCCGTGGAGACGGAAGACGTGGAGCACCATCAGGTCCGCTGTTTCTGAAGCAGAGGGGAGTTTGGGGAGAGCGACAAAATGCACGGCCTTTGAGAACCGGTCCACGATGGTGAGAATGACAGTGTTACCGTGTGAAGGAGGCAGTCCGGTGATGAAGTCCAGGGCGACGTGCGACCAAGGCCGACCGGGAACAGGGAGCGGCCTGAGGAGCCCGGCTGGTGGTTGGTGGGAAGCCTTTCCACGGGCACAGACGGTGCACGCAAGGACGAAGTCACGGGTGTCCTCCCTCATGGTGACCCACCAAAAGTGTCGCTTAAGCAGGGACAAGGTACGGTTGATCCCAGGATGACAGGCGAACTGGGAGGCGTGGACCCACTCGAGCACCTGGGAGCGGACAAGGTCGGGGACAAAAAGCCGGTTAGGTGGGCCGTTACCTGGATCAGGCTGGACACGCTGGGCCTCCCGGACGACAGACTGGATCTCCCAGGTGGCGGCGGCCACCAGGCAGGAGGAAGGAAGGATGGTGTCCGGGTGTGCGGAACCCTCCTCGGGGACGAACTGCCTGGAGAGGGCGTCTGGCTTGGTGTTCTTGGAGCCAGGCCTGTAGGTCAGGGTGAAATTGAACCTGGTGAAGAACAGTGCCCAGCGTGCCTGGCGGGAGTTCAGGCGCTTGGCCGTCTGGACGTAGGCGAGGTTCTTGTGGTCGGTCCAGACCAGGAAGGGGGTCTCCGATCCCTCCAGCCAGTGCCTCCACTCCTCCAGTGCCAGTTTGACTGCCAGGAGCTCCAGGTTCCCGATATCGTAATTGACCTCTGCCGGGGTCAGGCGGCGAGAGAAGAAGGCACAGGGGTGCAGTCTCTGGTCGAGGGCGGAGCGTTGGGAAAGGACCGCCCCCACTCCGGTACTTGAGGCGTCTACCTCCACCACGAACTGGCGGGACGTGTCCGGCTGAACGAGGATGGGCGCTCTGTCCGACCAGATGAAGGGCACGGAAGGCGAGGTGAGTTGAGTAAGGGGTGCCGCGACCCGGCTGTAGTCCCTGATGAAACGCCGGTAGAAGTTAGCAAACTCCAGGAAGCATTGGAGCTGCTTGACGTTGGTGGGATGAGGCCAGTCGGTCACCGCCTTGATCTTCTCGGGGTCCGCCCGGATCTTGCCGCCCTCGATGATGTAGCCAAGGAACCCGATGGAGGAGACGTGGAACTCACATTTCTCTGCCTTGACGAACAGCTTGTTCTCTAGTAGGCGCTGGAGGACCCGGCGGACATGCTGGATGTGCTCCTCCATGGAGCGGGAGAAAATCAGAATGTCGTCCAGGTAGACAAAGACAGATCGGTTCAGGACATCCCAGAGAACGTCATTGACAAGGGCTTGGAAGACAGCAGGGGCGTTGGTCAACCCAAAAGGCATCACCTTGTACTCAAAGTGGCCGAGCGGGGTCTTGAAGGCCGTCTTCCATTCGTCTCCCTCCCGGATGTGGACCAGATGATTGGCATTTCTGAGATCCAACTTTGAGAAAATGGTGGCGCCTTGCAGGGGTTCGAAAGCAGAGTTAATCAAAGGCAGGGGGTACTTGTTCTTAACCGTGATGTTATTGAGACCCCGGTAGTCAATACAGGGGCGAAGGGAGTGGTCCTTCTTGGACACAAAAAAGAAGCCCGCGCCGACAGGAGAGGAGGAGGGTGTAATAATGCCCGAGGCCAGGGACTTGTGGACGTACTTCTCCATAGACTCTCTCTCTGGGCGTGAGAGGATAAACAGGCGGCTAGCGGGGAGCGGGGCTCCCGGGAGCAGGTCTATAGCACAGTCGTACTGGCGATGAGGAGGTAGGGAGAGAGCTTGTTGTTTGCTAAACACAGCCTCTAGGTCGTGGTAAATTGGAGGAACAGTCGAAAGGTCAACAGGTTCGTTGGGAACGGGAGAACCAGTGGCCCCCAGTGGTGACCGCGCCGACCGGAGACAAGAGGCGTGACAGTGAGCACTCCAGCTCGTGACTGAGCCCGTTGGCCAATTTATTACAGGGTTGTGTAGCTTTAGCCAAGGCATGCCTAGAACGATTGGGTTATGGGGAGAATCAGTGACGTGAAAACGGATCTCCTCGCTATGATTCCCGGAGAGTTGAAGGCGGAGAGGCGTGGTGTGGCGTGTTATTTGCGAGAGCAACTACCCGTTTAGGCCTTGGGCATCTCTGGGAATGGGTAAGGCGTCGGTGGCAATGTGGTAGTGGGACACTACCCCAGCGTCGATGATGTTTTCGTCTGCGCCCGAGTCGACCAGCGCGGACAGAGGGAGGGATTGACCGTTGTGGTAAAGCGTGGCACTGAATTGCATATTCGGACCGGAACTGGGGACAAATTTAAGGCTCCTGCATGTGCCCAGCGTCACAGCCGAGCCCCGTCGTTTGGGCGAACCGAACATGAGGAGTGGCCTAGTTGCCCGCAGTACAGACATGCCCCTGACCTGAGTCTGTGACGGCATTCGCGGAGAGGAAGGCGAGAGCGGTCGAGGTCCATGGGCTCCGAATCGTCGGTTCTGCGGTGCTGCAGCGGGACACTATTAACGGGGCGCTCCTGCTCAGCGGCCCTGTGGCTCTGCAGCGGGACACTGTTGACGGTGCTGGCCTTTTCACTGCGGCGTTCCCGGAGACGCGTGTCCAGCTCTCTGGCTAAGTTAATCAAGTTGTCAAGGGAAGTAGACTTCTCTTTCGACGCCAATTCGTCCTTTAGAACTTCGCTGAGGCCCTGGCGAAAGGCTCCGCGTAATGGTTCATCGTTCCACTGGGAACCCGCTGCCAGAATACGGAATTCGATAGCGTACTCGCTCACACTACGGTGTCCTTGGTGGATGGTAAACAAGGCGGCCGTTCTATCCAAACCACCGGGAGGATGGTCGAAGACCTTTTGCATGTCGGCGATGTACCCGAAGTACGAATTGCAGAGGGGGGAATTACTGAAGTGGAGGGCTGTCGCCCATTCTAATGCAGGCCCCGTCAGCAGACCAGACAGGTAGGATATTTTGGATTTGTCGCTCTGGAATGTCAGAGGTTGTTGCCCAAACACTAAAGAGCATTGGAAGAGGAAGGCATGACATTTGGCAACGTTTCCGTCGTAACGCTCTGGCGAGGGTACGCGAGGTTCTGGGACTGGGATACTATAGGTGAGGATACCACGAGTGGAGAGACAGCAGGCGGAATTGACTGGGCTGTTAAATATGCTTCGAAACGCTCGAATCGTTTGTCTCGCTCCGCGGCGCTGAGAGTGAGAGCGCTGAGTTGGGCAATAGTCTCATCCAGTATCTGTGAGTGTTGATTTACCAGACTGGCGTTTCCGTTGACGGCGGCCTGGATGCTGGTGCTCCATTCACCGGCCTCCTGTGCTGCTGAGTCCGACATCATGGTCGCAGTGTTCTGTGAGGATGGGGGGTTCTTGCGGAGCCCAATAGCAAAACACAGGAGGAGAGAATGGAGCGGTTTAGGGTTCTTTAATTATTCTTCCCAACCAAGCAGAGTATAACAGGAATGTGAAACAGGAATGTGAACAACATGGAGGTCATAATGTTCTTGGGGGGGAAGAAGAATGAGAGCAGGTGCACTTCAGTGCAGCTGTCGGCAGCGAGAGAGAGAGGACACAGGTCTTGCGCTTGAGAGCGAGCAGGAGTCCTCTTTGCGGGGCTCGAGACGTCAGGGTGGAAGGACGCTGGGGCTCGAGACGTCAGGGTGGAAGGGCGCCAGAGTGAAGTCCTCGGTAGGCAGTTTAACACTGCAACGTTTGATGACGGGTTCTGCCAGTTGAAGTAGGGAACGCTTGATGAGGTGATCTCTTGCAGCCGCGCTGATTGCTCCTCATCTGGCAGACACAAGCTCTGATCGTGACAATCAGATAACAAACTATCTCTTCATCTAGGAAAAACAGAGGCCATCCTGTTCGGATCAAAGAAACGGCTTGGTAAAGAAATTGAAATGAAGGTAAGAGTAGGTGAGAAGCAAATAACAAACAAGGATTCTGTAGTATATCTAGGCTGCATAATGGACAAACATCTTACAGGAGAGGCCATGGCTAAAAAAGCCCACACTAAAATCTGCCAGAAAACGAAATTCCTAGCTAGACAAGGGGAACTACTGGACCAGGCAACACTTAAAATGCTAGTGGGCGCATTCAATGTTCCCTCTAATTTATTTTCGGTCTGAGCAAACACTCAAACCTCCTGAGCAGACATCAGCAACTACTGAGCAACATACGTCACCTGCCAATTAACCGGTTAGTTGATAAGCGGCAGTTTGCGAAAAATCTGAGAATCTTAATTTCCCTCAATGAGTAACATAAAAATATATACATTTTGCTGATACACAGAGAAATAATACAAAAAGGCATATTATATTCCTTAATCAAATATTTATTTGACCACTAATTGACGATACAGAGCAAAGTCCTTACTTTGGTGTGAGTCGTGTCACTAACTTTTGTCTTTTTAGGAGGCTGACTCGTCATTATTTTATTAAGTGAATTATAATGCGACTTCAAGGGTGACCATATTGTGATTTTTTTTTAAAGAGGACACTCTGCCTTCAGCCTCAAGATACTTAATGATACTCAAAGTTTACTCAAAGATGCCTTATCATTATAATATATTTAAAGTATGCCTCCTCTGTATTTATATACAATTATTGTTTATATAATTTTATAATACAAAATAATATCTCTCTATAACCAAAGTTACTCAACATGCTGTATTATGCCTAAAGTAATCTATCTGACAAATCTCAAGAAAATAACAAAATCAACCTATGACAAAATAATATATATTTTCAATCTTACTGGACAAAATAAATAACAAGAAAAATATGAAGTAATGTTCTAAATAATACCTCTTCTGTATTAGAAAATCCAGCTTTAAAAAATATATCTTTGTATCTTTTCAATGTAATGTATATTATAAAACAGTAATCTCACAAAGAGACTAATTTAAAAGTGCACTATGCAGTTTCAGATGTGTTGCAATTAGTGTACTAAACTAATTTATTACACACATAATCCTTAGAATGATTGTATCATAAGCATCTTATCAAACCAAAACATCATTTTGAGGCATCAAAATAGTTTTCAATTATTTTCTTTCTCTCTCTGTAGCTGCATTCTTCAATCAACTTTGCCATCAAACTCTCGCCTCGCACTGCTTTGTTTGTAATGTTTTTCTGTGTCCATGTGAGCTTTGAGATCGCCAGCACTTTAATTAGACACAGAAACATATGGTCAAGCTTTGCACTCGTTGCACTCCGCTTCCAATTAAACTCGCCCGGGACGATAAATTGGGAATTTTCTCTGCAGTTCATCTGTAATGTACATTTTCGCGTTTGCATTGTGAGGAGCCAGCGATGCTGGTCGGATCTGTGCTTCCTGCTCTGTTGTATGTGTCTGTGTGAGAGCGCAGTAGCGACGCCCACAAAGCACTGAAAGCGAGGCTTCTCTTGGTAACGTCACACGCAACAGGTTACCGTAGTATTCGGTGCAACGCGCCAGTCAATTTAACTACATGCATATTTTACACAAACGTTTCTGTGCGCAACAGATTTCAGATGTGCGCGGGAGCGTTTTGCCATGTGCGCCCGCGCGCACGGGCGCAGCTTAGGGGGAACATTGGGCGCATTAGTACAAAATCACTTTGACTATGCTGCCACCTCCTGGTTTAGTGGCACTCCACAGGTCCTGAAAAACAAACTTCAGACAGCTCAAAACAAATTAGTGAGAGTAGTCCTTAACCCATTCTCTGCCGGGCTTATATCCATCCTAAACCATCCTCCGCAAGCGCTATTTGTCTATGGAGATGTTCACCTTCTTTGCAGGGCTATAACTTTTTAAATTGTATTGCTAAATTGACATTACTATGGCCCAGTCAACATCAATTATCTATCGTTCAGGATGTAGGAACGTTTAACTTTTTCATTCACACATTCATACTAAAATACCGTTTAGAGTATAAATATGTTTTTATCGTTTTCTGCAGTATTTCATAGAACGTGAGATATAGGCCTAAATGCATATATTAGATGATCAAATGCAGTTTGATACCGATCAACCTTATATTAAAAATGTCCACTGTACATGGTCATCTGCCGGTGAACGGAATGGGGGGGTCGTTTATAATTCAACGACCGACGTTAAATGATTCATGTATGGGTGATATATTGATCAGAGCAGTTTGTATCGAAAATGGTAAAGAAAAACGCTGAAACTCACCCCAGCCTCCTCGTAGTGTTGAGTGATGAGAGTGGAGCAAAAAGATCGCTATTATGGGATGTTGATCGATGCGATCCATTTCCGGTTTGTATATTACTAATACACATCCAAATCATGTTGATTATTGAGTTATGGCAAATATTCATATCGACGGTGTCTATATTGAGCCCCGGGACGATCACCGAGTGGCCGGACGAAAATAGGGGACGGACCATTTCCGGTTTGGGCAACTTCCTGTTTGGCAACTCGCCGATCGGCCACCAGGTGGCGGCATTGAAGCGTTGCAGAGTTGTGCCGAGTCCCACAGCATCACCCAAGACTCCGTGGGTGAAATATGAATACCCTGACGAAAATATGAAATATTGATCTCAAAGACGACTTACGGCGTCATTGGCAGATTACGCATGGCGGAGAATGACGTGTTAACACGTCATCGGCGGAGAAGCTACCTCCACGCACTCACCTAGGGCCAACTTTCTTTAGGCAACTAAACTGGCTTCCGGTCAATAAAAGGGTAATTCACATCAAATTAGGTCTCACACACAAGATGGTTCAAAATACAGGTCCGAAATATCTATCTAATTATTTTAATCGATTCCGTGACAATCATTCATACTCCACTAGAAGGAGCAGTACGGATTTTATTCTGCCAAAATTTAACTCCCTAATGGGCACAGCTTCCAGTGGCCCTGAAAAACATCGAAGAGGGGGGAAGTTTTAGACGTGCCACAAATAAATGGCTAGCCAGTGAAGTATAGAATAGCCACGTCTAGGAAGGAGAGGGTAGGGAGTGTTTTTTTGGGGTTGCTATATGTTTTATTATGATGCTCTGTTTTTTATTATGATGATCTATGTTTTATTATGATGCTCTATGTAACTGAGGGGTACAATTCCCTGACTGTATTGATAAGTATGGTATCATTAAACCACTACCGCTTTATGTACTTTAATTACTGGCCATACAGTACACGATATCTAAGTATGATGAACACTTTCCCACATATGAAATCAGGTCCACACAAAGGTAATAGTCAAATATTTAATATATAGCAAAGGGTACATATAATAATTACTTATTACATTTATGATTTGAATTGAATGCTCTTGTAAGGCAAATGAGTACTCGTAGGCAAATCAACACTGAATGTCCAATCTCTGGTTACACAGGAAGCAAGTATACAACCTGGCTCTTAGGGGATTATATCTATGGTCACTTAATGATTATAGCTGGATAATATACTGCAGGGGTCCCGCCGGTTGTAAGCCAGTAGGGGGGGTAGGAGAGCCGTCGGCTGTATCCCGTCTGGTCAACGATTTCTAGGGAGAATTCAGGTACAGAACACAGTGCCCGTAGAACCTTGATCCGCAGATGAATACACTTGGGCTCTCTTGTAGACGATAGCTGTAGCTGTAGCTGTAGGTCCACAACGGAGAAGAAGCGAGGCGACCTCAGTCTGGTCTGAGCGCCGTCTCACCTTGGCTCCTCTCGGGGTAAATCCAACACTCACCGGTGTTGGCGATTATCCGCTCCACAAATCAAAGCACCAAAGCAAATAGATATTCCATGCCGTATAGGGCTCAGCAGTCGTCGGGGTAGGTAATCCAATGTGCAGGTCCACTCGTCCTGGCCCAGAACTCCTCGGATGAAAGCACCACGCGTGGTCTGCCCAACCTGGTTAAGACTCTAGATAACGCGAGGAAACGATGGGGGTGCTGCTCACTTTAGAACTCTAACCGAACGATGCACCATACATAATAGACTATTATTACTTAATAGAAATACGGTGCCAAACTCTGGTAATTCAGCTATTAATTCGCACGAGGTATCACTGCTATTCTAAGGCCAAACAGGCCG
This sequence comes from Notolepis coatsorum, assembly GCF_963971535.1. Taxonomy (NCBI): domain Eukaryota; kingdom Metazoa; phylum Chordata; class Actinopteri; order Aulopiformes; family Paralepididae; genus Notolepis; species Notolepis coatsorum. The sequence goes on along the minus strand of NC_140173.1, from coordinate 105,186,921 downwards.
TACTACACCGCACGCGGTATCGTGGGGTGAGGCTTCACGTCTTGTTACTTAGTTGGGTAGAAGGGTAAAGGACTAAGAGGAATTCTACATTTCTTGCGCCATATTTATATGCACAGTGGACAAGTAGTGCCGCTCTGCTTTCGGTAGCCGTATTCCTGCGCGGAGCTGAGGCTAGTAAGGGCATGTCTCGTCGGTACCTTTGAACTTGAACGCCAGGGGCTTGTCCCTGGCGCCTGGTCCTTTTGTCCAATAAGAGAATAAACTATTATGGGCTGTAGTAGAATAAAGGGATATTCAGTGTATATGTACAAGGAATATACAAGGGATATCAAACGATATACAAATACTATTAAATATATGTCCATAAATAAATATATATATTCGGTTTAATCTGATCCTTCACAACAGCCGCCCCCTAATTAGTCCCACCTAATTAGCTAAGCAGAGACAGATTAACCGCACTGTCCACTACTCAATGTCCGCTGTAAGGGTCAGTCAACTCACAAAGTCATGGGGTCATGGTCGTCATCAATAGTATCAGGGAGCCTTGGCAGTTCTATTAGCCTCGCCACGGGTCGGGTGTAAGTCCGTCCTTGGACGAGCACTTCAGCTGCTCGGACCTTTCCATCGGCACCGGTGATCACTTTGCTTACGCGGCCAGCCGGCCACATAGCTCTGGGTAGTGACTGGTCGATGATCATGACGACTGTTCCTTCTGTCAAATTGTCTCTCTCTTTCACCCACTTCTGGCGGGTCTGTAGTGACGGTAGGTAGTGGAGTAGGAAGCTGTTCCAAAACTTGTCAGCCAGTACTTGACTGTACCTCCACATTCTTCGGCCGTTCGCTTCTTCAGGCCTGTACATTGTCTGTGGTAGCGCGGGGTCCAGCTGCCCCATCAAGAGGGTGTTGGGGGTGACTGGGTCGACATCTGCTACATCACTTGAGACGTAACCGAGGGGCTTTGAGTTCAATACTCCCTCGATCTCCGTGAGGACTGTCATTAGGACTTCTTCCGCCACAGTCTGGGCCCCAAGCACGGCGTACAGGGCTGTCTTTATGGAACGTACTTCTCGTTCCCAGGTTCCACCGAAGTGAGGTGCGTTCGGGGGATTAAACTGGAAGTCAATCTGGGATGGAGCGAGGTGGGTCTTAAGTTCTGGGCCCATAGCTTGGAAGCTCTCTCTCAGCTCTCTTTCTCCGCCTTTGAAGTTTGTCCCGTGATCAGACAACAATGTAGACGGTTTTCCTTTCCGTGATGTGAATCTTCGGAAGGCCATAAGGAATGAGTCTGTGCTCATGGTTGGAAGGAGTTCGATATGTATCGCTCTGGTGGTCATGCATTTGAATACAATACCCCACCGCTTCTCGGTTCCTCTTCCTCTCTTTATATACAGCGGGCCAAAACAGTCCATACCGGTGGAGTGGAAGGGCTTGTCGCCGAGTCGGAGGCGACAGGGAGGTAGGTCAGCCATCCGGGGTATACTGGGCTGCGCGCGCCACTTACGGCAGTCTAGACAGGTTCGCTGGAAGCGCCGCACTGCTTCTCTCCCTTGCAGTATCCAATAACGACGTCTGATCTCCGCGAAGACTCTCTGCCCCTGCGTGGTGTACATCCTCGTCGTATTTCTTTATGATCAGCTCTGTGACCTTGTGTCAGCTGTTCAAGACTATCGGGTACTTAACGTCATCCGGTAGGTCTGGGGCTCTCCGCAGACGACCACCCACTCTGATGAGATTATGGGCGTCGCTCTCGGGGGCCAGGTGAAGCAGTCTGCTGTCTGATGGGACGGGCTTTGCTCCCTGTAGACAGGCTAGCTCATCGGGGAACGAGTCTCTCTGGGCTCGTTGTAGTAGAAGGAGTTCTGCTTCTTCGTAGTCAGCTGCTGAAATGTCAGTTGTGGGCTGAACCTCTGGGTGGTGCCACAGAAATGTCTTTAGCTGCGCACTCTCTAGGGTGAGGCAATCGTCTAGAACCGGGCCTGTGGGGACGAGTGTGTGTGTCAACCCACAGAACATAGGTTTCTTGTTCTCTGCCTCCTCTTTACTCGCCTCCCGTGGGGTGGGTGTAGGCCACTCTTCTTCGGGGAGCTTGAGGAACTTTGGCCCGTCACTGTAGAGGTTGTGACGGGTGAGGTCATCCAGGGACATTCCCCGGGTGATGACGTCAGCTGGGTTGTGTTTGGTGTCCACATACCTCCAGCTGGTTACTTCTGTTAACTCTTGAATCTCGGTGACTCTGACTCCCACGAAGACCTTGTATCTGCACGAATCGGACCGGATCCATGTGAGTACGGTCGTGGAGTCTGACCACAAGATTGTTCTTTGCACCGGGATGGTGAGTTCACGTTGGATTAACGTGGCGAGCTGCGCTCCTGCTAGGGCTGCGCAGAGCTCTAGTCGCGGGATAGATTGTTGCTTGCGTGGGGCTATTCTTGAGCGAGCCAGGATGAAAGCAGTATGTATTTCTCCTCCCTCCTCTTGGGCACGCAAGTAAGCCACCGAACCGTAGGCTACTTCGGAGGCGTCGCTGAATACGTGCAGGTCGATCTTGCATGTCTCTGGCCTCACTGTGGGTGGGAAGTAGCTGCGGCGTATATTAACACCTGGGAGTGAGCGGAGTTCCGTCTCCCACTCTCTCCATGTGGATGCAAGGTGTTCGGGTATGGGATCGTCCCAGCCCTGGTCTTTGTCCCATAGTGCTCTTACAATCATCTTTGCCCTGGTGGTGTAAGGTAGAATACATCCCAACGGGTCATATTGTCTGGCGAGTGTTCTGTATACACTCCGTCTGGTGGTCGGTATTGCCGTCGACCTTCCCTGCTCCTTGATCAGGGGTTTGTGTCTATAATGGAGCGAGTCTGTTTTGAAGCGCCAGACTAGTCCTAGTGTCATTTCTTGGGCTTCTCCTGGGATGGTCGCCATCCAGGTATCGCTACTCGCAGCCTTGTCCTCGGGGGAGAGGCGGCGCAGTACTTGCGGGTCGCTGCTGGCCCACTGCCTGAGATCAAAGCCGCCTTTGATCAGGGAGGCGCGGAGCTTGAGTAGGAGAGCCTCGGCTTCTTCTGGCGTCGAGACGCTTTGTAAACAGTTGTCCACGTAGAAACTATTTGTCACACTTTGTTGGACCTCTTCATCTGCTGCTGGGTCCTCTGCAACGTGCTTTTGCAGTGCAAACGTAGCACAGCATGGGCTGCATGTGGTTCCGAAAGGGAGGACTTCCCATTGATAGATGGCTGGGTGCTCATCTCCGATCCTCTCTCTCCATAGGAACCGCAGCAGGGGCTTGTCCTCCTCCACTAGTCTCACCTGCAGGAACATCCCTTTGATGTCGCCGCTGATGGCCACCTTGTCCTGGCGGAAGCGTAGTAGCACGCCTAGTAGGGAGGGGCCGAGTGTTGGGCCGGCCAAGAGTTCTTTATTCAGATTTTGTGATCCGATCTGGTAGCTGCAGTTAAACACAATGCGATCCTTGCCGTTGTGGTGGACCTTGTGGTGCGGCACGTACCATGATTCGGTCGTCTGATCAGCCTCTTTAATGTCAATTTTCTTTATGTGCCCCGCTGTGATTAGTTTGGTAATCTCAGCGCGGTACACAGCTTCTTGAGCGGGGTCTTTGGCTAGGCGCCGCTCTGTGTTCAATAGATACCGCTCCGTCGCCTCTTTTGTAGCACGAAAGGTGGGCATTCCCTCTCGCCTCAGGAGTGGAGTTGCGTATCTCATCACTCCGTTGACGTTGACTCTCTTTGTCCCGTGCTCGAGGAGGGCTATAGCGTAGATATCTTCCTTAGAACGAATGTCTTTATTTTCGTTCTTAAAGGGCATTGTCTCTAGTGTCCATAGCCTCTCGACATGCTGCAGGAGTGTGGTGTCTCCTTCTGTCGCTCTGGAGTGGAGGCAGCTAGTGGCTGCTGTTCGGTTAAGAGACTTGGCGAGGGGGCCTTGTAATGTCCATCCTAGGCGGGTCTCGACTGCTGCAGGACAACCTCTGGGTCCTGTATGGACCCGGTCTATCGGGACTATGAGGTCTGCATGGTCGGAGCCTATCAGCAGGGTCGGGGTGGTGCCGTCTATGAGCGGGATAGGAAGTTGACGCAGGTGCACATATTTATCCATCAGCTTGGCGATGGGGTAGGTGTACTGCGATAGTCCTATTTCTTGGCTGGTGAAAGCATTGGTAATCCTGTACCGTCTCTCGGGCTGCCCGCTTGCTGCGATAGTGAAGGAGACATTCTCGCCCTTTATCGTCTTTAGATCTCGTCTTATTGTCCGAATCGTCATCTGGTTCTCGCTCCCCCGCAGCCCCAGCTGGGCCGCAGCGGACGCGAGGAGAAGGGTCTTCTCTGACCCGTCATCAAGGACGGCGTAAGTGTCCATGATCTTGTCTTGGTAACTCAGTGTTACACGGACCACCTTCAAGAGCACCTGGGCGCCGCTGCTGCTAGCGGGGTCAATGTACATAACACTTGCCTTTGTGCTGTTGGATGGTGCAGGCTTTCTTTTGTTACTGTCGTGTAGGACATCCAGATGGGCTCTGTCACACCGACTACACCTCTTCTTTAGGCGGCACTCGGCTGCCATGTGACTGCGCGCACATCGGTAACAGCGCCTGTTGGACTTTATCCAGTGACTTGTTTCTTCAGCGGTCATCTTCTTGAACTGGTCACATTGTGACAACCAGTGTTCCTTCTCGCAGTACGGGCACACCATCTTCCACTTCTCTTTCATCGAGGGGGTACTGTGGTTCTTGCTGCTCGGTACTGATTCTGATTGGTGCATGACAGTCACCGATCTTCGGCCATCGTTTACTCTCCTAGGTCCCTCTCTGGAGCTTGGCGTGCTCCGCACGAACGTATCCAGCCGTAGGCTGCTGACTTCTCTCGCCAGGAAGTCGGCTAAGTCCAGGAGGGATGGCTCGGGACCGTTAGGATCACGGTGGTCTCTTTGCCGCCTGAAGCGCTCCTGTCGGGCGGGCGGCAGCTTCTCTAAAATCCTCTCGACGTTCGAGTTTGCGTATAGTTCGTGCATACCCTTTTCTCGTTGCGCCCCCAGCATCCCTACCAGGGATTGTACTTTTATAGACAGGTCGTCTAGTGAGCGATTGTCTGTGGCTGGGGGTAGGCGGTCGATATGCCTTATCTCCTGTATTACGTAATCCCATATACGTCCATATCTCTGGTCCAGCGCTGCTAGAGCCGCGGTGTATGGGGTCGTAGAGGTGGCATAGGCCAGCGCTATGTTGTGCGCTCGGGGCACTTTCAGGTGCTTCAATAATATTGCATACTTGTGGCGTTCATCAGCGACATCCACCATCATTGTCTCTAAGCACATCCGGAGCTCCGTGTACTGTGCTCGATTCTCATGGGTGAAGTCTGGAAACGTCGGTGTGCCAATGTATGACGCCATGGATGGCTGGCACATCGGTGAACGTTGGAAGAGAGGCCTCCTGGGCGAGTCTCTTCTTACGCCTCTCGGTGGGCTGGTACTGGCAGGGTACCATGGCCCGCTGGTCCAGGTGCTATTCCTCGGGACTGGTCGTGCGTCATGCTCACCCGTGAGTCGAGTCGGGGGTCTGTAGCGCAGAGCCGCGGGGGTATAGCCTGGGCTGTACTGGACCTCCTGGTCCTGTGGAGTAATGTGCTGCTGTCGGGCTTGACTCTCCTCTTCTCCCTCTTCTTCTTCTGCCAGGTCACCTAGATCCTGTAGTCGTCTATTTAGCCTCTCCGCGGTGTCCGCTGTTCCTTCCTTGTAGCTGGGTCTCACTTGGACCGGTTGGGGAATGAGTTCGGAGGGGGGTGTAGACTCTCTCTGGTGGTCGAGTTCAAGGTTGCCTGCTCGGTTAGGGGAGGGTGCCCTTGACGTGTGTCTTGACGAGGCTCTGGAACCCCTTGTGGAGGGAGGGGGTGTTGCCCTGGTGATCAGCTGCTCCATTAGCTGCGCTTGTAGTCTGTCGCGCTCGCCTTGTAGTCTGTCGCGCTCGGCGTCGCGCTTGGTGAGATCTGCTTCTCTTTGGGCACCGGCAGCGGCACGCTGGGTGTCGGCCCGGTCTCTTGCCATATTCTCTTCCGTCTGAAGGCGTCTCAGCTCCAGACGTATGTGCTCTTCTTCACTCCGTTGCTGTGTTTGGAGTCGATCGCGTTCACCCTGAAGTCGATCGCGTTCACCCTGAAGTCGATCGCGTTCGGTAGAGGCTGTCAGGCTGGCGAAGAACGCCTGTGACAGCATCCTCTCCGCCTCGCTGGGGGAAGACGCTTGTAGAGGTGAGCCGCTCCTGGCTGTACTCGTTGGGGAGTCCTGGAGCTCTATCTCCTCGGCGCTCTCCTCATCTTGTTCCGTGCAGAGTTCCACCTCTGGAGGGTTGTCTTCCTCCCGGAGCTCTGGGGGGACTACTTCTTCGGTATTGGCGGGGGGTAAAGTCGTGTCAGTTCCCTCCTGGTCCCCACCGTGAGCTTGGTCAGTTACATTAGAACCCACTAGGGCCTCTGTGGTCGGGGTATCCTGGTTGATAGGGTCGGACATAATTTTACTTTCTACTTTTACTGCGTTTACTGTTTGTAGAAGGCTAGGTAGTTTACTGACAGCGTAATCCTCTAAGTACTGAGGTGGCTGTCGTCTACGTTGCGGGCGTTCTACTTTAGGAGGACCGTTTCGTGGAGTGTTCATCATAGGCCATTTTCAATATTAATACCACTATATTAATATTACACTAATTACCATCCGGCTCGAAGGACCAATTGTAACTGAGGGGTACAATTCCCTGACTGTATTGATAAGTATGGTATCATTAAACCACTACCGCTTTATGTACTTTAATTACTGGCCATACAGTACACGATATCTAAGTATGATGAACACTTTCCCACATATGAAATCAGGTCCACACAAAGGTAATAGTCAAATATTTAATATATAGCAAAGGGTACATATAATAATTACTTATTACATTTATGATTTGAATTGAATGCTCTTGTAAGGCAAATGAGTACTCGTAGGCAAATCAACACTGAATGTCCAATCTCTGGTTACACAGGAAGCAAGTATACAACCTGGCTCTTAGGGGATTATATCTATGGTCACTTAATGATTATAGCTGGATAATATACTGCAGGGGTCCCGCCGGTTGTAAGCCAGTAGGGGGGGTAGGAGAGCCGTCGGCTGTATCCCGTCTGGTCAACGATTTCTAGGGAGAATTCAGGTACAGAACACAGTGCCCGTAGAACCTTGATCCGCAGATGAATACACTTGGGCTCTCTTGTAGACGATAGCTGTAGCTGTAGCTGTAGGTCCACAACGGAGAAGAAGCGAGGCGACCTCAGTCTGGTCTGAGCGCCGTCTCACCTTGGCTCCTCTCGGGGTAAATCCAACACTCACCGGTGTTGGCGATTATCCGCTCCACAAATCAAAGCACCAAAGCAAATAGATATTCCATGCCGTATAGGGCTCAGCAGTCGTCGGGGTAGGTAATCCAATGTGCAGGTCCACTCGTCCTCGCCCAGAACTCCTCGGATGAAAGCACCACGCGTGGTCTGCCCAACCTGGTTAAGACTCTAGATAACGCGAGGAAACGATGGGGGTGCTGCTCACTTTAGAACTCTAACCGAACGATGCACCATACATAATAGACTATTATTACTTAATAGAAATACGGTGCCAAACTCTGGTAATTCAGCTATTAATTCGCACGAGGTATCACTGCTATTCTAAGGCCAAACAGGCCGTACTACACCGCACGCGGTATCGTGGGGTGAGGCTTCACGTCTTGTTACTTAGTTGGGTAGAAGGGTAAAGGACTAAGAGGAATTCTACATTTCTTGCGCCATATTTATATGCACAGTGGACAAGTAGTGCCGCTCTGCTTTCGGTAGCCGTATTCCTGCGCGGAGCTGAGGCTAGTAAGGGCATGTCTTGTCGGTACCTTTGAACTTGAACGCCAGGGGCTTGTCCCTGGCGCCTGGTCCTTTTGTCCAATAAGAGAATGAACTATTATGGGCTGTAGTAGAATAAAGTGATATTCAGTGTATATGTACAAGGAATATACAAGGGATATCAAACGATATACAAATACTATTAAATATATATCCATAAATAAATATATATATTCGGTTTAATCTGATCCTTCACAACACTCTATGTTTTATTATGATGCTCTGTTTTATTATGTTTTATTATGATGCTCTATGTTTTATGATGTCTGTCCATGTCCAAAATCAGGGACCATGATGGAAATAAGTGCTTGCACTTTCTCATGTTTTTATCCCTTGGATGCTGTCTTTTACTCCACAATAAAAATCAATCAATCAATCAATCAATCAATCATGTTGATTTTTGCTGAGAAGATCGATATGAACATGAATAATAGACATGAGACTCACATTACCTCATTTGCTTCTTTAGTGTGACTTCATGCAACCCAACAACCCAAATAATGAGTAGAATAATTTCAGCATAATACATAATATGTAGATTCTCCTTTGTGCATTTGTTGGTAACATAACACATTGTATCATGATTTATAATTGTTTTTCCATTTGTAATATAGAATTATATCACTTATTAAAATTGTATTTTATGTGTACAAATAATCAAAAAGAAAAACGTTTTTCATATAGAATTGTATTGGCACATACAAAAACTAGGACAATAAAGGTGCAACATTCTGTGATGGCTCCTTCCATTTGACAATCAACCCAAGACAAGCAGGAGGGCCACTGACCACAAGCAGGAGAGTCACTGACCACAAGCAGGAGGGCCACTGACCACAATAAGGAGGGCCACTGACCACAAGCAGGAGGGCCACTGACCACAAGGAGGAGGGCCACTGACCACAAGGAGGAGGGCCACTGACCACAAGCAGGAGGGCCACTGACCACAAGCAGGAGGGCCACTGACCACAAGGAGGAGGGCCACTGACCACAAGCAGGAGGGCCACTGACCACAAGCAGGAGGGCCATTTTCATGTATTATTTATGTTTATCCTCTGTTCCACAAACCAGACACCGATTAATCTCCCGACTCACTGACGACTGCTTTGTATAATACTGGATTATCAAGAATATTGTACCTCTGTAACCCCCTGCACTTAATCACACTAAATAAAACAAAACTAGTTGTCTGCTTCTTAGCCTAGCCCCACAAGTGAGGGGTATCCTCCACACCAGGCAGTCTAGCTTTTATTATCATTTTCATTAAAAGATTTTTAATGTAACGTTAACCTGTTAATCTGTAGACCGTTTTCGCCTAAAGGTACATGCCTAAGTAAATGGAAGATTGCTCCACTTCTGCAAGGTCAATTTGCATGTTCTTGGTATCTAGGAACATCTAGGGACCTGGGGGTATGTATTTCAAGTGTCAGAAATATTGTGTCTGTAAATTGTAAATTGTAATGAATAAATTAATTATGATTCATTATGATTTATGATTTTTATGATGATTGTTGTGAAGGGCCAGATTGAACCGAGTATATATATTTATTTATATATATATATTTGGTTGTATTTGTATATTCTCTAGTGTTCCCTGATGTCCCTTGTATATTCCTTGTACAGTATGCATTGAATATCCATTCTAGCCTACTGAGCATCCCATAGTAGTCTCCATTCTACTATTGGTCGAGACCTTGGTGCCGGGCTGCCATGCCCCTCGGACCCAGTTCAAACGTACCGCTCGACATGTACGAACAAGTCCTAGTTCCGCGTAGGAATTTGGCCACCGCACCACTAATGGGACTGTTTGTTCGTAGTGCGTATATATGCTGCGCTACTGAAGTAGGACTTTCTTTTCAGTCCAGTTTCTTGCCCTCCAATAGAGTCACAGACGTGGGGCCTCCCCGCGACGCCACGTGTGGGAGTAAGGCCAAGTTCGCCTACCATCGGTATTGAGACATCGTGTATATTAATATTTGAATAGTCATATTTGGCACTATATCGTCGAGTTGGACGTAGTCTATTAAGCTAATAATAGTCTGTTAATATATAGTGCTTCGTGCGGTGAGAATACTACCGTAGTCAGTACCCCATCGTTTCGGGCAGAGAACTGGCTGCTTACCCAGGGTGGTTGACCCTATGTGAAGCTGCACCCGAGGAGCCCCAGAGCCGACGAGCGAGTGGACCTGTATACCGGATTATTCTACCGACGACCGCCCGCCTTCCCAGGCACGGATTATGCTTTGGATACGTTGATTATTCCATGGATAAAGACCCCCGACACTGCCGTGTGTTGGAACCCCCCCCCCTGGAGAGGACGCAAGGTGAGGAGACCCTCTGCAAGACGAGGTCTCTTCACGTCTCTCCCCCGTGGACCGGAGAGAGCCGGCCCACAAAGAGTCCACCTGCTTTCATCTGTGGTCCAAGGATCGCCGGCGCATTGAACGGCACTACAGTGGGTTCACCTGGGATACCCTTGGCCGGACGAGGCAGCTGGATTCTACCCCCCCCCCCCCTCCTACTCCTGTCGGCTTACAAGCGACCGGATTAACCCCCTCTAGTGTATCCAGCCTATAATCATTAAAGTATCATTGCTGTTATTCCTTAACTATTCCAGGTCGTATATTTACCACCTGCGCCTTCAGAGATTGGACATTTTCTATTGATATACCGACGAATACTCCTTGCCATAAAAGTGCATACTATTTCAATTCATAAATGTAATTAAGTGATTAAGTGCTTATTCTACACACCATCGCTGTGTAGGAAATAAAGACCTGTTTCTAATTCGTACATTTGTGTTGGATCCGTTTCATCTACGTGAGAGTGTTCATGATAATATATTTATGCCGTGTACTGGGTGGCCGAATATTAAGTACAAAGGTAGTGGTAGTAAGTATCATATCTAGTAATACAGTCAGGGAATTGTACCTCTCAGTTACAATTGGTCCTTCGAGCCGGAGGGTAATTAGTGTAATATTAATATAGTGTTATTAATATTGAAATGGCCTATGATGAACACTCCACGAAACGATCCTCCTAACCAACGCCCGCAGCGCGAACGACGGCTCCCTCAGTACTTAGAGGCTTACGCTGTCAGTCAACAACCTAGTCTTCTACTAACAGTAAACGCGGTACAACTAGAAAGTAAAAGTATGTCTAACCCCAACGCCCAGACTACCCCGACCATAGAGGCCCCTACGGGCTCTAATGTAACTGACCAAGTTCACGGTGGGGACCAGTGGGAACCAGACATGACTTCACACCCCGCCAGTACTGAAGAAGTAGTCCCCGATGAGTCCCGGGAGGAATACAACGCTACAGAGAGAGAACTCGGCACGGAAGAAGACGGGGAGAGCACCGTGGAGATAGAGCTCCAAGGCTCCGCAAGGAGTACCCCGAGGGAAGGCTCCCTTATACAACCGCCTTCTCCCAGCGAGGCAGAGAGGACCCTACAGCAGGCCTTCCTCATCAGCCTGAACGCCGCTGCTGAACGCGACCGACTACAGATCCAGCAGCGGAGCGAAGAAGAGCATATACGTCTAGAAATAAGACGCATTCAGATGGAAGAGAATGTGGCCCGAGACCGAGCAGACAGCCAGCGAGCAGCTGCTGGTGCTCTACGGGACGCAGAGCGCGACAGACAGCAAGCGCAACTAATAGAACAGCTGATCAGACGGACAACACCCTCTCCCTCCGCCAGAGGCTCCAGGAACTCGTCTAGACACACCTCCAGGGCGGCATCCCCTAGCCGAGTAAACAACCCTGAACTTGACCAACAGACGAGGTCTATACCCCCCACAGACCACCTCCCCCCACCGGTCCAAGCGAGACCTAGCAACCGGGAAGGAGCAGCATATCCTGTGGAGAGGCTAAACCAGAGACTACAAGCACTGGATGACCTAACTGAAGACGAAGAGGAAGAGGAGGAGAACCACGCCCGAAGACAGCACAGTACTCTACCGGACCAGGAGGTCCGGTACAGCCCAGGCTATACTCCCGCGGAGCTGCGCTACAGACCCCCGACTCTATACACGGGTGAGCACGACGCACGACCCGCACCGAGGAACAGCACCTGGACAAGCGGGCCATGGTACACTGCCGGTACCAGCCCATACCAAGGAGCGGGAGGAGACTCGCCTAGGAGGCCTCTCCCCCAACGCTCGCCGATGTATCCACAGTCAGCGTCATACATTGGCACGCCTATGGTACCCGACTTCACCCAAGAGAACCGGGCCCAGTATACAGAACTCCGCATGTGTCTGGAGACCATGTTGGTGGATGTATTGGATGAACGCCACAAATACGCCATCCTACTGCAGCACTTAAAGGTGCCCCGCGCACATAATATAGCGCTCGCCTACGCGACTTCCACCACCCCATACACAGCAGCGCTGGTAGCATTGGACCAGAGGTATGGGCGCATATGGGATTACGTGATCCAGGAGATCCGACACATCGACCGCTTACCCCCAGCAATAGACAATCGAGCACTGGACGACCTGTCCATCAGAGTGCAGTCCCTGGTAGGGATGTTGGGAGCGCAAAGAGAGAAGGGGAAGTATGAACTTTACGCCAACTCAAATGTGGAAAGGATCCTGGAGAAGCTGCCGCCCGCTCGTCAGGAGCGCTTTAGGCGGCAGAGGGACCACAGAGACCCGAATGGCCCCGAACCGAACCTCCTCGATCTAGCAGACTTCCTGGCGAGAGAAGTCAGCAGCCTACGGCTAGATACATTCGGACGGAGCACCCCTGGCTCCAGAGAAGGAACCAGACGACTAAATGATGGAAGAAGATCGGTGACTGTGATGCACCAATCGGAGTCAGTACCGAGCAGCAGGAGCCACAGTACCCCCTCCAGAACGGAGAAGTGGAAGATAGTGTGCCCCTACTGTGAGAAAGAACACTGGCTAGCGCAATGTGACTCCTTCCCCAAGCTGAACGCGGAGGAAGCAGGTCAATGGATAAAGTCCAACAAGCGCTGTTTTCGCTGTGCGCGCTCACACATGGCAGCCGAATGCCGCTTAAAGAAAAGGTGCACCAAGTGCGATGGAGCCCATCTGGACATACTTCACGACAGTAACAGACGGCGCCCTTCACCTGCACCATCCAGCCGCAAAGCGAGCGTCATGTACATCGATCCCGCCAGCAGCAGTGGAGCCCGAGTACTCCTAAAAGTAGTGCGTGTGACACTAAGCTACCAGAATAAAGTCCTGGACACTTACGCCGTCCTCGATGACGGGTCAGAGAAGACCCTGCTGCTCGCCTCCGCTGCGGCCCAGCTAGGGCTGCGGGGAAGCGAAACCCAAATGACAATTCGGACAATAAGACGAGATTTGAAGACGATAAAGGGCGAGAATGTCTCATTCTCTATCGCAGCAAGCGGCCAGCCTGAGCGACGGTACCAGATTGCAGACGCTTTCACCAGCCAAGAAATAGGACTGTCGCGGTACACATACCCCGTCGCCAAGCTGATGGAGAAATATGCACATCTGCGCAAGTTACCGATCCCGCTCATAGACAATGCTATGCCGACCCTGTTGATAGGCTCCGACCATGCAGACCTCATTGTCCCGATAGACCGGGTTCATACCGGACCCCGAGGCTGTCCTGCAGCAGTCGAGACCCGTTTGGGATGGACTCTCCAAGGCCCGCTCGCCAAATCTCTCAACCGAAGTACAGCCACTAGATGTCTCCACTCCTGAATCACAGAGGGAGAAACCGCACTCCTGCAACACGTAGAGCGGCTATGGACCCTAGAACAAATGCCCTTTAAGAACGGAAAGAAAGACATTCGCTCTAAAGATGACATTTACGCAATTCACCTCCTCGAGACAGGGACCAAGAGAGTCCCGGTCAACGGCGTGTTGAGATACGCCACGCCACTCCTGCGGCGAGAAGGAATGCCTACTTTCCACGCCAAGACAGACGCCACAGAACGGTACCTGCTGAACACGGAGCGGCGCTTAGCCAAGAACCCCGCCCAAGAGAGTGTATACCGCGCTGAGATTGAGAAGCTCATCACAGCGGGACACGTCACAAAGATGGACATTAAAGAGGCTGACCAGACCACTGAATCGTGGTACGTGCCCCACCACAAGGTCCATCACAACGGTAAAGACCGCATAGTATTTAACTGCAGCTACCAGATCGGATCCCAAAATCTGAATAAAGAGTTACTGCCCGGTCCCACACTCGGCCCCTCCCTACTCGGCGTTCTACTCCGCTTCCGCCAGGAAAAGGTGGCCATCAGCGGGGACATTAAAGGAATGTTCCTGCAGGTGAGATTAGTAGAGGCGGACAAGCCCCTGTTACGGTTCCTATGGAGAGAGAAGCCAGGAGATGAGCACCCAGCCATCTACCAATGGGAAGTCCTCCCCTTCGGAACGACGTGCAGCCCCTGCTGTGCGACATTTGCACTACAGAAACATGTAGCAGAGGACCCAGCAGCGGACGAAGAGGTCCGACACAGCGTAAAGAACAGCTTCTACGTAGACAACTGTCTACAAAGCCTTTCAACCCAGGAAGAAGCCGAGGCTCTCCTGATTAAACTCCGCGCCTCATTGATCAAAGGCGGCTTTGATCTCAGGCAGTGGGCCAGCAGCGATCCGCAAGTACTGCGCAGCCTCTCCTCCGAGGACAAGGCAGCCGGCAGCGAGACCTGGATGGCTACAATCCCGGGAGAAGCCCAGGAGATGACCCTGGGATTGGTGTGGCGATTCAAAACAGATTCGCTTCACTACAGACACAAGCCCCTGACTACGGAGCAGGGAAGGCCGGCGGCGGCGCCGACCACCAGACGGAGTGTGTACACAACACTCGCCCGACGGTATGACCCGCTGGGATGTGTTCTACCGTACACCACCAGGGCAAAAATGATTGTACGAGCATTGTGGGACAAGGACCAGGGCTGGGACGACCCCATTCCCGCACACCTTGCATCCACCTGGAGAGAGTGGGAGATGGAGCTCCACTCACTCCCAGGCGTTAATATGCGCCGAAGCTACTTCCCACCCACGGTGAGGCCAGAGACATGTAAAATGGACTTACACGTCTTCAGTGACGCCTCAGAGGTCGCATACGGATCAGTAGCCTACTTGCGGGCCCAAGACCAGGGGGGAGAGATCTACACAGCATTTGTCCTCGCCCGCTCGAGAATAGCCCCACGCAAGCAACAATCTATCCCACGTCTAGAGCTCTGCGCAGCCCTAGCCGGAGCGCACCTAGCCACGCTCATCCAACGTGAGCTCACCATACCGGTGTCTAGAACAATCCTGTGGTCAGATTCCACGACGGTACTCGCCTGGATCAAATCGGACTCATGCAAGTACAAAGTCTTCGTGGGAGTCAGAGTCACCGAGATTCAAGACTTAACCGAAGAGTTAACCGGAGAAACAGAGTGGCGCTACGTTGATACAAAGCAGAACCCAGCTGACGTCGTCACCCGGGGGATGCCCCTGGATGACCTCACCCGTCGCAATGTCTACAGTGACGGCCCCGCATTCCTAAGACTCCCGGAAGGACAGTGGCCCATGCCTATCCCGAGGGAAGCAAGTCCAGAGGAGGTGGAAATTAAGAAGTCTGTGTTCTGTGGATTGAGCACCGTAGCCTCCACCGACCCTAACATAAACGATTGCACGTCCATAGAGAGTGCACAACAAAGAACATTCCTGCGGTACCACCCGGAGTGCAAGTCCCCCGCTGATATGTCAGCAGCTAACTACGAGGAAGCAGAATTGCTTCTACTGCAGCGAGCCCAGAGAGACTCGTTCCCCGATGAATTGGCCTGTCTACAGGGAGGAAAGCCCGTCCCATCCGACAGCAGATTAATTCACCTGGCCCCCGAGAGCGACGCTCATACCCTCATCAGAGTGGGTGGTCGCCTACGCAGAGCCCCCAATCTACCGGATGACATTAAATACCCGATCGTATTGAACAGCCGACACAAGGTCACAGAGCTGATTATAAAGAAATACGATGAGGATGTACATCACGCAGGAGCAGAAAGAGTCTTCGCGGAAATCAGACGTCGTTACTGGATCCTACAAGGAAGAGAGGCGGTACGACGCTTCCAACGAACATGTCTAGACTGCCGCAAGTGGCGCGCGCAGCCCAGCATACCAAGGATGGCTGACCTTCCTCCATGTCGCCTCCGAATCGGTGACAAGCCATTCCACTCAACGGGTATGGACTGCTTTGGCCCGCTGCACATAAAGAAAGGAAGAGGAACCGAGAAGCGGTGGGGTATTGTATTCAAATGCATGACCACCAGAGCGATACACATCGAGCTTCTCCCGACCATGAGCACAGACTCATTCCTTATGGCCTTCCGTAGATTCACATCACGGAAAGGAAGACCGTCTACCCTATTGTCCGATCATGGGACAAACTTCAAAGGCGGCGAAAGAGAGCTGAGAGAGAGCTTCCAAGCTATGGGCCCAGAACTTAAGACCCACCTCGCTCCAGCACAGGTTGATTTCCAATTCAACCCCCCAAACGCACCCCACTTCGGTGGCACTTGGGAACGAGAAGTGCGCTCCATAAAGACAGCCCTGTACGCAGTACTTGGGGCCCAGACTGTGGCGGAAGAAGTCCTAATGACAGTCCTCACGGAGATTGAGGGAGTACTTAACTCGAAGCCCCTCGGATATGTCTCCAGTGATGTGGCGGATATCGACCCAGTTACCCCCAACACACTCCTGATGGGGCGGCTAGATCCTGCATTACCACAGACAATGTACCGGCCTGAAGAAGCGAACGGCCGACGAATGTGGAGGTACAGCCAAGTATTAGCCGACAAGTTTTGGAACAGTTTCCTACTGCACTACCTACCGTCTCTACAGACCCGCCAGAAGTGGGTAAAGGAGAGAGACAATTTGACAGAAGGAACAGTCGTCATGATTATTGATCAATCACTGCCCAGAGCTATGTGGCCGGCCGGCCGCGTAAGCAAAGTGATCACCGGTGCCGACGGCAAGGTCCGAGCAGCTGAAGTGCTCGTCCAGGGTCGCACTTACACCCGTCCCGTGGCAAAGCTCATAGAACTGCCTCGACTCCCAGACACAATCGATGATGACCATGACCCTACAACCCTATGACTTTGTGAAGTTGACTGACCCCTACAGCAAACCCTTATGTGTAAATAGACAACGCGATTAATCTGTCTCTGTTTAACTGATTAGGTCTGGGACCTATTCAGGGGGTGGCTGTTGTGAAGGGCCAGATTGAACCGAGTATATATATTTATTTATATATATATATTTGGTTGTATTTGTATATTCTCTAGTGTTCCCTGATGTCCCTTGTATATTCCTTGTACAGTATGCATTGAATATCCATTCTAGCCTACTGAGCATCCCATAGTAGTCTCCATTCTACTATTGGTCGAGACCTTGGTGCCGGGCTGCCATGCCCCTCGGACCCAGTTCAAACGTACCGCTCGACATGTACGAACAAGTCCTAGTTCCGCGTAGGAATTTGGCCACCGCACCACTAATGGGACTGTTTGTTCGTAGTGCGTATATATGCTGCGCTACTGAAGTAGGACTTTCTTTTCAGTCCAGTTTCTTGCCCTCCAATAGAGTCACAGACGTGGGGCCTCCCCGCGACGCCACGTGTGGGAGTAAGGCCAAGTTCGCCTACCATCGGTATTGAGACATCGTGTATATTAATATTTGAATAGTCATATTTGGCACTATATCGTCGAGTTGGACGTAGTCTATTAAGCTAATAATAGTCTGTTAATATATAGTGCTTCGTGCGGTGAGAATACTACCGTAGTCAGTACCCCATCGTTTCGGGCAGAGAACTGGCTGCTTACCCAGGGTGGTTGACCCTATGTGAAGCTGCACCCGAGGAGCCCCAGAGCCGACGAGCGAGTGGACCTGTATACCGGATTATTCTACCGACGACCGCCCGCCTTCCCATGCACGGATTATGCTTTGGATACGTAGATTATTCCATGGATAAAGACCCCCGACACTGCCGTGTGTTGGAACCCCCCCCCCTGGAGAGGACGCAAGGTGAGGAGACGCTCTGCAAGACGAGGTCTCTTCACGTCTCTCCCCCGTGGACCGGAGAGAGCCGGCCCACAAAGAGTCCACCTGCTTTCATCTGTGGTCCAAGGATCGCCGGCGCATTGAACGGCACTACAGTGGGTTCACCTGGGATACCCTTGGCCGGACGAGGCAGCTGGATTCTACCCCCCCCCCCTCCTACTCCTGTCGGCTTGCAAGCGACCGGATTAACCCCCTCTAGTGTATCCAGCCTATAATCATTAAAGTATCATTGCTGTTATTCCTTAACTATTCCAGGTCGTATATTTACCACCTGCGCCTTCAGAGATTGGACATTTTCTATTGATATACCGACGAATACTCCTTGCCATAAAAGTGCATACTATTTCAATTCATAAATGTAATTAAGTGATTAAGTGCTTATTCTACACACCATCGCTGTGTAGGAAATAAAGACCTGTTTCTAATTCGTACATTTGTGTTGGATCCGTTTCATCTACGTGAGAGTGTTCATGATAATATATTTATGCCGTGTACTGGGTGGCCGAATATTAAGTACAAAGGTAGTGGTAGTAAGTATCATATCTAGTAATACAGTCAGGGAATTGTACCCCTCAGTTACAATGATGATAAAAAATTGCTACGGGTAGAGAGAAAATGCTCACTGAGCTCATTCACCACCTTATTGAGATCATGTGTACAAAAAATCTAAGCAAATGAACCGCGGGAAGATGATTAAACAGAAGGATTTGTAGATAGAGTAATTAATGATAATCGACTTTAATTATAAATTCATATTTGACCTTGAACTTGACCTTGACCTTATTATGGCCAAATCATACATCTATGGATAGGGAAAATGCTCCTCTTTCCAATGGCAGGGTTGAATCTGGATTTAGTCATTTCTTGCGGTTTTTACCATAATTAGCATTTTCCGATAAATTTGTATTTCCGATAAAACATAAAACTTCGGTAAAAATGAAAATATACACTTTGACTACTGTTTTTGATAGGGTTATGGTCTTTACTCTTGGCTACAAAAAAAATATTTAAAAACATTGACCTCTTAACATCCAAGGGTCCACATGTGGACGATTCTTTGCCAACCTTTAGTGGCTCGGGTGTGCATTTCTTTTAATACAATATATAGATAGAATTAAAGACATATTTGTTGCCTGTCTATTGCCCTTTCAGGTGACAAAATCCGTTCAGCGGTTCTCGAGTTACATGCCGATATGTGAGGCGTGCCCCAAAGTACGCAAAAGTACACATTACCACCCCCGACTCCCGGGGCTCTAGCTCCGTCAATCATTTGGCGATCTCGAAAATCTTTGCACAGGGTTGTAGCCAATGAGTGTGGCTTTCCAATGATACCCCATGATATGATAATTGGGGATCTAATACGATAAATCTAATACGATTTAAACACCCCCTGAGCTAGCTCTATTGATGAGCTTTTATTCACAAAGCTCTATAACAAACTGTTATAGGGTTACGTCAAAAACGAATTATTGCAAGTTTACATTGTGTTTTTGAAGGGATCAACAAAAAGCTCAAAGAGTCTTGACAAAGGTGGGATGAAAAATTATCCCTTTCTCTCTGAAGTCTCCTTTCAAATCTTCCAGTTGACAATCGTTCGGTGCTGCACACTGCTGGTCGCTGATAAGATCAGCACCTTGACACGTTAACACTTTGAGAGCCAGCCGTGTTTTCCTATTTACCCCCTTGAATGCCGCCACCCACTTCAATGATAGAGCTCTCATATTTGCGAACGCATAAACTACATCTTAAATTATGTGTCTAATGTGGCCGTCGCTTATCAATGACTTGTTTTCAGTCAACATTGTCATTGCCGTTTAATCGGTTTGTTTCCGTTTTATACCATTTTGAAAAACGCTTGTTTCTTGAAACTTCCAGAAGATTTCAGAAGATTCTGTGATAAACGGCCTTTACTGTATACACCAGGGGTGGCCAACCCGCGGCTCACGAGCCGCATGCGGCTCTTTGCCCGTCAATGTGCGGCTCTTCCATCCATAAAAAAAAAAAAAATCCTTTTTTTTTTTTTTTTTTTTTCACTCATTCCATAAGGACGTAGAATAAACATTTAAATTTTTTTTTATTGTCCATTTGCATGTTCTTGGTATCTGAATCTAGGGACATATATGGATCAGTGTCAGAAATAGTGTGTCTGTTACTAGGCTTGAGTAAATTGTAATGAACCAAAGGAGAATATCAATTCTATTAAAAAAATAAATAAATGTATCTTTGACTGTGAATAACACCATGCTAAAATTGACCAGACCTGAAAAATCTAAGCAAATGAATAAAGGGAAGATGATTAAACAGAAGGTTTTGTAGATACAGTACTGAATTCTGCCATCTTTTTTATAATGTAAATTTCTCCACCATTTTTCATCGTATTGCAACACCGTTTTTTTTGCAAGACATTCACAGAAACGTAGAGAAACTAACTGTGTTCTGTTTTATGGCAATAACGTTCAGGTTTGTGGGAGATAATCCAAAAAAAAAAGAGAAATACAAAATAAATCCAGAAGTCAGATGATTGACAGGGGCTGGTGTGAGCTGGGTAGTTTTTCGAAATTCGAAAGCCCTGAGTCTCTTCCTTCAAAAGACTACACTCACTTTTGGCTGCTCCACTTCCTCCTGTCAATATGCGCCGGTTTCCGACTAAATGCCCTGAGATTTCTATAATCTTAATATTTCACTAATAACAGTTAAAATAATTGGTAAACAAACGTAATGCTGAAAATATACACTTTTACTGTATATCTCGGGCCTGGGAGGCCCAAATTAAAAAGACATTAGCAACTTCAGAGGCCAGGGGGTGGGACATACTGTATAAACACATTTACTATCAAATAGCATTGTGAGGCTGAACAACAGGACCAATTGGCTATACATGTGCTTAAATTTTTTTAAATAAACATTATTTTTTTAAATGGCTAAAAGAAATTTAGTAATTTTGCAACCGTGGGTCTCACAGGGTACTTTTAACCATGTGAGGCCCAAATAAAAAAGACATTAGCAACTTCAGAGGCCAGAGGGTGAGACCTATAAACACATGAAGGGTGCCGTGACTGAAAAAAAAGGTTGAGAAACGCTGGTATATGGTGTGGCTCTTTGTGGTACCACAGTAATTTTTGTGTGGCTCTTAGTCTCTGACTGGTTGGCCACCCCTGGTATACACAAAGCACGTTGTCATTTTTCGGCCTATTTATGAATCGTTTTCAAATAAACGCTCGATTATCGATAGTATCTATGTGTAGGCCTACTTATGCACGCTATAGAAGCTGGCTGAAAAATCAAATCTCTTATTTCCTGATCGCACACACACACACACACACACACACACACACACACACACACACACACGCACACACACACACACACACACACACAACACACACACACATAGGGCCCACGTTGATATCTCTGAGAAAAAAGCTCTGATTATCTATTTAATTTGCTTTGGTTGCTATTGTGTATAACTTACAAGGCCTGTGTTCTAGCACTTAGCCAAGGGCTTATGTCCTTTTCTCTCTACCTAAGCCATTGTTCTTTCTTACGTGGTAAAAGTGAACTTGGGGCTTCGTTGTATGATGAGAGTTGTGTGCGTTTCATGTAAATACGTTTTAAGTAAAACGTAGCATTTGAACTGGTGTGCTATTGTTAGCTTACAGAGTTGTACATATGTAGCATGTGAACCAAGGACTTTGAGTCCCTCTCTCAATCTGATATTTTTTCTTTGCTTAAGGGTAAAGGTAAAAAAATTGCGGGTGTCAAGTTTTTTCGCACATAAGCCAGAGCCGTGGATCAAACCCTTTTTCTACACAAACGATGTGTAGAAATCAGCTGTGGTTGGAGTACAGGATGTAAAGCTATTACTCTACAGAAAGGTGTATGTGCATATCACGGCTCTGCTTTTTTATTGCGTCGTATCTGGGGTGAGGCGGTTGAGGGGGGTGGACAAATAACCTCCCCCCCCCCCCCCAACTGATTGGTCGAGAGGTTGTGCCCTTTCTACCTATCAGTCTCCCTGACGAGGGTGTTCTCTCTCTCGTCACAGGCAGGGGGGGGGGGGGGGGGTGGGGGGGATTTCCCTGTCTCCCACACCAAATTAGGATAGGTGGGACACAGGATTTCCCTGGCCATTGAAGACGTCACATGCGCATTTTCTTATTGGCCAAGAGACTTGTCCGTGAGTTACAGGGTCTGTGCTACAGACCGCTGTCATTGTAAAGGATAGATGATGCGATGCAGTCGGAACTATTGGTCCTTCTGCTCTGCTCTCTAATAAACAGTAGTGTATATTGGGCCGTTTTGTCTACTTAGTCCAAATTGTTACATGAACCTTTTTCAATTGTTTTACTCACGTTGAGGTCTCTCTGGGAAAATCGCTGTCTTCCCCTCTTACATAAAAAGCAGAATTTACGCGTTTTTTTGTTCCCAGGCTTGTTGTATAAAAGCCTGTGTCTGTGTCTCTAATAGACCGACTTCCTGCTGTTCGTCCCAGACGGCACGGAGATACATTGTGGGGCTCTTTCTTGTTAGAAATTGCCGTCACTGTTCTCGGGTTCTTTACAAGCTTACACGCTGTTTCATAAATCAGCGTTTGGTCTTATGAGACCGATCAGCGCTGGCCCAGGGTGTTTTTCAATGATTGAATCCGCTTTTTGGGCCTAAAAAAACGTTGTTTTTTATGCGGTCGGCTGGGAAGGGGGTTTCTTATCTCTACCGACCGACACAAACGATGTGTAGAAATCAGCTGTGGTTGGAGTACAGGATGTAAAGCTATTACTCTACAGAAAGGTGTATGTGCATATCACGGCTCTGCTTTTTTATTGCGTCGTATCTGGGGTGAGGCGGTTGAGGGGGGTGGACAAATAACCCCCCCCCCCCCCCCCCCCCCCGGATATAGTTATATCCTTTACGAAACTGATTGGTCGAGAGGTTGTGCCCTTTCTACCTATCAGTCTCCCTGACGAGGGTGTTCTTTCTCTCTCTCGTCACAGGCAGGGGGGGGGGGGGGGGGGGGGGGATTTCCCTGTCTCCCACACCAAATTAGGATAGGTGGGACACAGGATTTCCCTGGCCATTGAAGACGTCACATGCGCATTTTCTTATTGGCCAAGAGACTTGTCCGTGAGTTACAGGGTCTGTGCTACAGACCGCTGTCATTGTAAAGGATAGATGATGCGATGCAGTCGGAACTATTGGTCCTTCTGCTCTGCTCTCTAATAAACAGTAGTGTATATTGGGCCGTTTTTGTCTACTTAGTCCAAATTGTTACATGAACCTTTTTCAATTGTTTTACTCACGTTGAGGTCTCTCTGGGAAAATCGCTGTCTTCCCCTCTTACATAAAAAGCAGAATTTACGCGTTTTTTTGTTCCCAGGCTTGTTGTATAAAAGCCTGTGTCTGTGTCTCTAATAGACCGACTTCCTGCTGTTCGTCCCAGACGGCACGGAGATACATTGTGGGGCTCTTTCTTGTTAGAAATTGCCGTCACTGTTCTCGGGTTCTTTACAAGCTTACACGCTGTTTCATAAATCAGCGTTTGGTCTTATGAGACC